>NW_004797644.1:62394-88273 GCF_000002075.1 Aplysia californica | reverse complement strand
AAGAGTCTTCAGATTTTAGCTCAAGGAAAAGATAAGATCTAAATCTAACACATCTACCGCACAAAAATGATTCATAGGAGGTAAACACAGATGGGCTTATGGATTGTACAAGCGTTGTAAAGGTAGGTAAAGCCTCTTGTTCACTTCCTCTTTACCTGCAGACACACAACATGTATTCCTCGTTTTTTTGGGCTCAGTCTATCAACTCAATTGCGTGTTTTTTATGTTGTTTGGTCATGTTTTAAGCATCATGTTACTAACTCCAACTTTTCTCCTTCTTTCTTGTGGATATCCCCCTTAAATTATATCAATGGAAACGTGGATCAATGTAGAAAAAGTAAATACAAAATTTTATGAGGAAATATTCATTTTTTAAAAAGTTATGAGAGGTAGAGCAGGACCACTTCTGAGTCGCCTTGGTTCATGGCATTTTCCCCAGCACAGGGGCCCATTTACCTGCGGCATTGAAGAGGTTGATAGCCATTTGTAAAAGGTCGGTTAAGTATCAGGTGGAGATGAGACATTTACATGAAAACAGCCAATTAGAGCTGGGGAAAAGCAAGAAGGATAGATACAGAAATTACTGAGGAGAAGTGAAAAAGTAGGACCTACCAGAGGTACCCTCCAGCCACCTGCGGTCAATTGGGTAAACATGAGAAAAACCAACCAAAACAAACCCAAACCATAAAATGAATGCAGCGACAGCAACAAGACGGTAGCGTTAAGAAACGTACATGTCATCATTCATCCAACAGCCCTTCTTAACCAGTTGCAGCGTGTTGTTGGAGTACTTCCAGGTGGCATAGCACAGCATGTGGTTATCCGGCTCGTCCAGCGACACCTTGTTGGAGGTCATCATGTTCTGACACACTTCCACTGTCGGCGTGCACTTGCCTTCATTGTAGCAGTCCATATGGTCGTAGAATTCACATTGACTTGTCCCTTTATGGACTTTTCCATCTGAAATAAAAAAGCATATTTCATATAAAAAGCGGGTCAACCGTTCAGAGTAAAGACTCTTTTTTATGGTTTTAATTTCTCTGTGTGGGTGTTATTATTATGCCCTAATCAACACAAGTTAGATCATTTACAGCGGTTTCACCAGCTGAAGCTGAAAAGTAAGGCAAATTCTGCAGGGGGTCTCAGCAGGGTCCAAGGCCAGCGTTTGTGGAGGTTCAGGGTGCGAAGCCCCCTAAGATATGGAAATTTAGTGCTTTTAGAGGGTTGAAAATGGCATTTGGGAGCCTGTTTAAAGAGACTGCCAGCAAACCATAACATTGATTTTTTCACCAACATTTTGACTTCTTTGATTTCTTCACCAAGATCTACATAATATACATGTATTTCCATTGATGGCAATGTTTAAAAGCAGGTTCCCCTTCCATTGCTACGAGATTTATAATTCAATTAATTTGTCATCACACCATTGATAGAAGGCAAACCTGGGAATAATGAATAGATATGTACCTTCACAATACAGTTACCCGGCGTATACCCAATTTTTCCTTAAATTTCACACCTGAATAAATATTGCATGTCACAACCTCGGAACACCACTTCGAATGTCAAATTATTCTTGACTTTAAAAATTTTAGGCTGGTTTTAGCATAAATTTCTTTCATTGCGGCCTTATCGTGCTCCCATGCCGTAGAATCTTCGTATCGATCATTTCTCTAGATCTAGACAAATTTGTAAAAAAGTTTCTTTCTGATGGTAATTTTCTGTCTAGGATTTCAAGTCAATATACTTGATCAAAGCGCAGATTTACCATCCGCGGCAACAATCCGAAGATAGACGGAATGAGCAAATGATAGAAAGGAGGAAATTGGCACAAAAGTTTGCCAGATTTTGATAACCCACTGGTAAAAATGTACTGCCGTCAAGCCCGCAATGAATGAATGCATAGGGCATAACGGAATAATGGCCGATTGCAGGAAATGCGCAATTTGGCAGATTTCTATAACATTAACTTATTGTCGAGAGAATTACCGTAAATATCCTAAACTTATACTAGTACTAGACGATACGAAGGCGAGTACAGATCTTTTGCTCTGGAATTTCGGCAGTCCTACGCTGTCGCAGCTTTTTATTGAGGGAGTTGATAATGATGGAGGAACAAGTACGGAACTGGCAGAAAGTACGGATTTCCGTAAAAATACGGAAGAGTGGAAGCACTGCATTTAGGAGGTGGGCTTCCGACCCTGCCGGTCAGAGCCAACACAGGCTGAGGGGGATACAACATTCCAACAAAAAGGCCGAGATATTCGATGCAAATTTGACCCCCGTGTAAGGCTCCATCATATGTCATATGTCACTTTTCAAGATGGCATATGGCATTGTGACACTAAGGAGTAGAACTGCATATTTTCATTTTCACAACAAAGAAAAGTAAGCTGGCAGAATAACTAAGAAAAGAAAAGTTCACAACCGCGGGTGGGTCAGCAGAGAAGAAATGTTACACAAAATCAAAATATAACCAAAAAAAAACCCCCCAACCATAAAATTATTTTTATGTAGGTGTTTTAACGCCCTCATCGACACAATTTAGATCATCTAGGAGCCAGGCTTTCAATGTTGCCTTTCAGGGTCACTACGAACGGCGACAGCAACAACATCTCAACAGAAAGACCGAAATCTTCACCACACGCGAATCCAACCTGCTTGCAACAAAAAGCGCTTTTAGCCACTTACACCACAGACACCAGTCAAATAAAAAAGACACCCACGATATAAATATAAACCCACAAACCCCATGATGAAAAGCTTGTGATGTACGCGGAAGTTGGGCTATGAAACAGTGCGTTGAAAAGCATGTTCAACTCTCAAAAACCAAGAAAGTCAATAAAAATAAAATAAAAACATCTTTAAAAATGAAGGCAAACTGCAGATCTATGTTCATGCATCCCCTTTAAAAAAAAAGACAGTTATCTTTGACCCCTCAAATATCAGCTGATGGAACAGGTAGCAAAATCATCGCTGTGATAGAGACAATTCAATCTGTCCGTCAGTAATAACAACATTCACTAAATTCCCAGTCAGATGCCATAAAATGTTCCCTCCAACATCCTGAGCGTTACAACAATTACATTACCATCTAAATGAAAAACCTGCCACATATGGAGAAAAATGAAAGACTTAGAATAACAGCAAACACTGAACCAACTCCAGACATGAAGTAATGAACCTTTAGCTTCACTGTCACATCTATGATCTTAAAAACCCTCCTATTAACAGTAAGCCACCAGATACACACAAACATATATATGTACACACAAATTGAACCCACACACATGCACCCTCACACACCGAAGCAAAGATTTAGTTTCACTTACCAGCGTGTTTAGGAAGGATGATCAAGACAACAAAAGTTAAACTGATCACCCATTGAAGTATTACATCCATTTTGACCCACATTTTCCTTGATAAAAGATAATCTGAGGAGGATAAAGAATGAAACAAATGAGCAATTCAGCAAAGAAAATCTCATTGAGAAAACCACTGTATGCCCAGAATGCAAAATGTTCAGATGGATAGAGCAGGGACAAGTTTTTCAAAAACTCTCTTAAATAATTGAAAACAAAAAGGGGGGATAAAAAAAAGAGAGGTAAAAATGCCCCACTTTTCAAGAGCAAATAGCGCTTTTATACAAAATTGAAATCCCGTGTTTGGAGAGAAGTTCCCGATGTGAGATGCTATTGTCCACCGTTTTACATTAAAAATAAACATTCTTTTGTTAGTGTTAAAACCTCTCTCATTTTGATTTTAAAGCACAAAACAGGGAAAACAATTTCTTCATTAAAATTTTGTGGTTTCTTTTTGCAATAAATCAACCAACTTGCTCTGCACATTACTACTTGATTGTTGGGAGGAAAAAAATGCGTTTAGTTTTTAAACAGTCTCTATTGTACTCCCAAAGGTATGCCAAGGTTGAGCACAGAGGAGCGCGACCGCCCCATTGGGAAAATCATCATTAGTGTAAATCAAAGACACATTTCTACATGGTTCAAAGTTGATCAGCGGATCCGCTGTATGCTTGGTGCGCGTTAGAGCTTGATTAATCGAAGGCTTGCGAGCAGGCTTGTGCTTTGCCTCCCACTTGCTACCAGGGGGAACTTCCGGTGTGTTGTGACTTGCGGACAGTCTTGCCAGGTTGCAAGCAGTCAAATCAAATCATAGGACTCTTGTTCTAGGTCCCGCCACGCAGTGACACTATGAGCTGGGACTCTCTCCCCCCCTCTCTCACTTTCTTCTGACTTAAATGGCTTCGCGGATAGCAAGCAGGGTGGGAGGCTGGGGTCCTGACACGAGTGGCTTCGCGGATTGCTAGTTGGTGTGGACTTGAACCTTAGACTAGACTTAAGACAAATTTCTCCCTACAAGATGAATAAAGAATGTCATCGTCATTGTCATAGTCAAATAAATTTATCATGCTGGTGATTTGATCTGTTGATTTGACCTCGTGATTTGAGGCTTGTGACTTGAAATAGGGGTTTGCGAGCACGAGCGGGATTGCTAATGGGGTACAGCTCTAGTGCGCATAGGTTAAGCAGGGCCATGCTGATCCGGGACCCGTTAGGGTTCCAAAACATACTAATAAGCGTGTGCATAGAATTCGGAACCCGGGAAAAAGGGTTTAAGTATCCACAATATCAAGGAAGTAGATAGTGAGATTGAGAGCAGAAAAGGCAGGCCTGTTGTAGGAATTTGATGGAGAATCTTAATTTGGAAAGTCAGGAAAGTGACTCGGATTCAACATCTAAAATTGTCTGCGACACACTGATTGTCACAATACTAAAAAAATACGCCTTTAAGCACCAAATTCTCCAAGAAAGGAATTCTCACCATGTCTATTATTTTATACTTGGTTAACATTTTAAACCTGAAAAGGAGGACTGGATTGAAATCTGTCCAGGATGTCAAAAAGACACATTCTGTCTCATTCTGACAGAAGAAGGAAAACTGAAGACAGTGTGAGCATCATTTTGGGCAAAATGAGTTAAATTCAAAAGATTGTCTTCATATTAATCCATTAGGATGAATATAATTACTTTAAAAAAAGAAAAGCAATGATCGGCAGTTGATAGTCATAAAATTCAACAAGCAACCTGGATTAATAATAAATAATAATTTTGATGACAAATAATAATACTATAATATTAATCTAATAATATTAAATAACAGTTCATTGACCAATGCCTTTTAATGATCAAAGTGATGCATCTGCATAGCAGAACATTTCTGAATAAACCAAGAAATCTGAAATAAAACAGTTCAGATGCACATGATGTGTAGCTTCTTCTATGGCCAATAAAACCAATTCCGTAGCAATGCCAATGAAAATGTAATTTTTCCCCTATATAGCCCTTTTTTAGTTGGTACCTAAAAAAGAATGTTTAATTCAAAGATACAACCACGCTTCTTGAATCTTAAGAATTGGTTCATAAATTAAAAAGTTATGGGGTTGTTTGTAAAAGTCGGCAAAATATGGATGACCCACATATAGGAAAATACTCCTCAAAGTAGACCACGCAATAGCAGATTCTGTCAGAAAAACGATGATATCTCAGTAATTAATTGGAGTGTTAGAAAAAAACTTGGCTACCCGATGTGTTTTTGGGAGGAGAAAACCTTATTCTTGAAATGAGAAGTTAAAACATCTCCAAGCAGCCTGTTCAACTGTTCATTTAATTTCTAGACTTTTTTGATGCCTCATATTTTCAGCTGAAAACTGCCTCAGAACAACAGAAAACATGAGGTTGCATAGCAACATAATAATTAATAATAATGGAACGTAACTCTGCTTGGCTTTCCTTCAAATCACTCAATAGACTAGATCTCTAGATTTCCAGTAGCCTTTCTTGTAGATACAAATCAATGTACCTTCTTCCAGTTCGGTACGACAGTCCAAACCTGACACTGTGATGACTGTACATACATAAAGACTCAACTTGTCTATAATATTATCTAATATAGGCCTTAGAAGCCTACTAGTTTTACATCTACCTACACACACTATGTGTGCATGAGCCAATAGCAAACTACGATACCTTGTAACATGCAATGGCATTATAATTTATTATAAATAAAAATCATTGTCAAGGTCAGCGTCCGTAGCTGCACAAGAATCTAGATCTGTCTAGACTCTAGATTTACTGCGGTAATAATAATTAATAGGTGTACCAGAAACTAAATTTTCAAAGTAGCTGTATGCCAAATTTATCTGTTCCAGTTGATTGAAAGGCCTATATCCACTGAGCATGTTGGTACCATTCTTTAACCTGTCAGTCAATTTTTAAGAAAATGGTAGTTGCTTAAAATTTGATAAAATTTGTTAAAGTCAGTCACTGACTGCATGCAACCCCATGTTTGACAGATCAAAAAAGAGTACCAAGTGCACTAAACATCTCCACATTAACAGAGTACAATCACAATAACAAATATATAGAGCCTATTTTTTTTCAAGACTGAGATCATTACAAATCAGTATTTTATCGCCTCTAACACAATGATCTGTCATTATGTCGACAAAAACACACAACGTTGACCCGGCCGGCGCTGCACCGGCCGGCGCCGCACCGGCCTCCGCGACGAGCGAGTCAGCTCTATACCGTAGTTAGTGTACCCCGCGTGCGGGTTCACATGCTTTCCGAGTCTCACGGAAGGACTGATGCAAAATAATTCCAAGTTATTTACTTTATTCTAATAGTAAATTAAATGATCTTTTAATTGATACCTTTTTTGTGCAGGTATTCTACATATTTTGTGTAAAAAATGATCTTTAAAAATTTTGACGCTATATTTAAAGGCTTTCTATTTAAAAAGGCCAAAAATACATTGCGGGAAAGCCAGTTTAAAGTTCTACAGTTCTCCGCAAATGAAAAGGCGGTATTTAATCATCCCTTGTTTCGCGAAGCATTTGAATGCACGCCTGTCAATTTTTGAACGGCCGACCACGCATTCCGACCGCGAGGGGCTTCGCTTTCCTCGGCGATTCTCCAGCTCCTAATAATCGGACATATAAACAATTTACACCATTGAAACGAGGAAGAACTGAACTTTTACAATGTGTGTATGGCATTTGGTGTTTATAGCGAAAGAGCAAAGAAACAGTGATCGGAATTACCCCGATTTTACGCGATCGGAAGGACGCGAGTGCCTGCGAGGCCGTGTTTACGCTACCTAATAATAAGAACGTGACTATCTCTCCGAACGTTCGGGAAAATAAACTTGAACTCTATTACTCCGAAAGGTTTCCGTTCTTTAGATTTTTTGGTTATTCTCTACAGTTCGGTGTCATCTTTCATTCTGCGAGGACTGAGAAGAAGTATTTTCTGCATTAGAATTCAATTTCTAGAGCTAGAGACTTTTAGATATCAGAATATTCAGATACTGAAATTGTGGTTGGGGCAACATTCCCGGACTATACACTTCATTTGAAAATGCCTTCAAAAGGTGCTGCAAGAAAACAAGACAGCTCAACTTTGGCAGTAACTTATTTTGCATTTAGTCACTCCAAAAGCAAAAACATTTCACAAAAAATCCCTCCACTTCACTTAACCCATCTACACCCCCCCCCCCCCCCCCCCCCAAATTCCATTCCATAGCTGCCACTTGGGAATTTCAAAAAAGGAGGAAATTCATGCGAAGGCGGACGCGCGCTCTCCGAAGGCCGGAGTAAAACCAGTGAGATCCAGAGGCAATACATGTTTATATACTGAAAAATCTAGCCTATGGTTTTGGAAAGGAAAACTGTCATATTTGTTAACCATAGGTAACTGAATTAAAATGTATTTGGAAAAAAAAAAAAAAAAAGGCACTAAGTTGACTAACAAGCATTTGAGTCAATTTGACACAGTTTGGACTTTGTGACTAAAAATCCAGTGTTTGTTGCCAGCTGGTGTCTTATAAAAAGATTTCTTCCACTTTAAATTTGTACATCGATCAAGGAGGCAACACCTTTGCCGCTGTACTGAGCACTCCTGCACAATTGCGGTCCAGTTTGCACTTTAAAACTTAGTAGCGCCCCTGTAGTGTGTAAATCTAAACTGAATTAAAATTATAGCCTAGGCTATCTAATCTTGATCTAGAATCTAGATATCTAAATATGTGTAAATCTAGATTATATCTAGAGATAGATTATTTATCTAGATCTAGATTCACTTCAACAGCCACAATAGCCGTCATGTAAACAAATGGGACTGCAATTGTACAGGAGTGCCGCCGGCGGCGATTTCTTTATCGCACCAAACGCAAAGTGCAGCAAGCGGCTTGTTCAATTTTCTAATGAACTTTTCAAGTCACACACCGGCTGCTTCTTTCTCATTCCAGCTCCTTTTATTTTTGCATTCTGCATCAATTTCTCTCGAATTTCCGCCGTTTTCAATGACAACTCGGCGCACCAACGTCCCGATGCCCGATCGACACTTTGATTTTGTTGCTCCACAATATTAAACAAAGTGAAACTAGCGCTAGGCCTAGAAGAACGGAAGTAGAAAGCTACGGACGGAAATGCGCAAGCTGCGTTTTCGTCTCTCTCCCGGTTCGGTGTTTTCCGCGTATAAAAAAAAAAAAGTATCACAATTTGCGACTGAGAGCGGTCCAGCGGAGGAAGGAGGAAAATAGCGGGAAAAGCTAGATGAAGCGGAGTTTCCGCTATTTAGCGGGAAAGTGGCAGCTATGCATTCACACTTTACACGCACACACACACACGCGGCCTAGTATTAACTCTCGTCCCGCGGGAGCCGGGTTTATGTCACCTATAAGCCTATTTCGGCACCTCGACTACATTTTGGTCCCGAATCAGTGAAGCCCCTGGCTCAGCGCACACGCAGCGCGCATCATCTTTCGTGAAATTCGGGTCCCGAGTCGGATCCCGATTCACGAAGGTCAAGTGTGTGTGCGTCAGTCTGCTTGAGTTTGTGTGCGTAAGTGGCCTTCTTCTAGAACCGCCTGCGTTGGTTCGTAATCGAGGCATACGTCTCATTTAAAACACGCCAAGTTGGTAACTTTAGATGTTTGTCCAATTAAATTATAGAAGAAATTGACCCACTTAGACATGAAGAGCTCGAAAGGATGGTCATAAACAAGACTTACATTTTTCTATACAAAATCTTTCAAATGAGCTTGATTTTGTATGAAATGATACCAGATCTACCTGATAGAAAATAAGTTTGTTTGATAGTTTTGAATACCATTGAGCAGGTACAAAGAATAATTTGAGTGTAAAACATTCGGAAATTGACCTGTATTATCCCCTTTCGAACCTCAGGTCATTCTTAACATCAAGAGCGTCCAGAAAGGTTACAATTCGAATGGGCGTAACTACTCGTAATGTCTTATCAGTTTGTGAGAGGGGGTTATTCATGTGTTTGTAACACTTTATAAATGAGTAAGTCTCAAAAGTTAATTCTTTAAATAGTGCATATTTTCATCTCATTGTCAAAGCAGGGAATATGCTACAATGACGCGAAAATTTCTGTGTACCATCAAGTACTTTGAATGAAGATATAGCCTGAGAAAGCATTTCTTGTTCCAATGGCTCAATTTCGTGAAATTACAAAATGTAAAAAATTTGAGCAGTCAAAACGTGACATTATATAGATGGTAATTTTAACGATGTGAAACTTTATGCAGGAAAGGAAAATGCTAAACATCTCATGTTGTTTCTGTGGTAGAAGGTTGTGTGTTTAAGAAAAGAAAGTGTTTTGGCGATGATCCGTAGGGGAGTAAGCCCCTGACTGGGTCACAAGTCTGGTGAATGGACATGATGTTTCTCGTCATTTTCCTGTTCTACTTAATGATGAAAAAAAGAAAAGACTTTAAAAGATATGAATAAAATGGGCATTACTTCAAGTCGAAAGGGGTTGTTAAACACACTTGTTGGGTTGTTTTGACTCATAATGGGGATGTTATAAACAAAAAAAACTTTCTCATTGCAATTTCTGTCATTTCATCATGTCCATTCATATTCATGAGCCTGTATTTCACACATATATCTTAAATTTAGAGATAGGTCACACATGGACATGAGTATTGACGGAAAAAATAAATTCAAGTCATCATCATGTCCATTACATTTTCATCAGCTTTTTGTTGAAGAATATTGCAAAATTCATTAATGAATTTCAATCGAGCAGTCTCTCTCTCTCTCTGTGTACCGCTCGCATTCTCATTTTCTTTGTCTCTCTCTTTCTTTCTCCCCATCTATTTCTCACTTTCTCTCGTTCCCTCCTGCCAACTGGGGCATATCATACATTTTGCTAGCACTTCCCCCTGCTCTCTCTCTCTAATTCACACACACACACACACACTATCGGGTATGGAAGTGGTTATTCGCACCTGGTGTGCGCATAAGTATTAATATTATTTGCACCGGGTGTGCGCATAAGAATTAATATTATTCGCACCGGGTGTGCGAATAAGAAATAATTATATTCGCACAGGGTCGACCCGACCTGCGCGCTCCGCGAGATCGTTGCACGCTGCGCGAGATCGGCAAATGGCGCGAGAGTCCGCGAAACTAGGCGGTCTTGGCCTAGATCTATATATAATAAGCTTACCTGCGTGACATTTTCATTTCTCAAAACAGAGCCCTGAGGGAACCTTGCCAGTAGCGTTCTGTTGGCCCCAAGGCTATTGCGTCGCAAATCTGAAATTTCCGATTCTCCATTTCTTCCAGAATCTAGGCTACGGTCAATTCTTGGCACAAGTAAGCGAAGAGAAGAAAAGTCTGAACTTAATTGAGAAGAGAGCCTACAGTACACGTTAGAAACGAATCTAGATACCTCTTTTCACTGGTCAGGTAAACTTCACCCGCGCCTCTATCGTCTCTCATTAGTCTCATGGTACCTCTAAGGTCTAGCCTAGGCTGGCAATGTGGGTCCACTAAAGTAAAGTTCTTGGGCAGAGCAAACTATAAAATGTTCCTGGTCCACTTTTCTCTGTTTATTATAATTGATTTGCATGTGGCAGCCACCCCCCCCCCTGACTGTCGAATACTAGATCTATTTATAGTATCCTAATAACTTAAGTGCTGAATGTGCGGTCCACCAAAAATTAGCGTACTACGACTAATTCAGAAAACCAGGAACCTGCTGGTCCATCCTCCACTTCTGGTCTCCCTCCGCTGCCTCCCCCTCAAAAGAAAAGGAGCAAAAATAAGCCTGCGACATGTAAATCTAATCAATAAAATCAGGAACCTACTGGTCAATCCTCCACTTCTGGTCTCCCTCCACTGCCTCACCCTAAAAAGAAACAGCGGATGGGATCAAGTAATACTGATATAATAGAGAGAACCCTGCGCCTGTTCTTGCGGTAAATGTTCTCATCCGATGCCCAGATATTCCGGACTTCGGTCTCTTCAATGATTCGGATTATAACAGGTCCGTTTACAACTTTGTCTCGTCACCCCTTCTCTCTCTCTCTAGTCTCGTGGTATTCTCGCAGCCCTCACTCACTCCGCCTCGCGTCGCCGGGAACGAGTCTCACTCACTCCGCCTCGCGTCGCCGGGAATGAGTCTCACTCACTCCGCCTCGCGTCGCCGGGAACGAGTCTCACTCACTCCGCCTCGCGTCGCCGGGAACGAGTCTCACTCACTCCGCCTCGCATCGCCGGAAACTAGTTCGCGTAGCGGTCGATTAGGACCCATGACTGTATAAGTATAAGTCTGTTCTTTGCCTAGTGCGCATTAATACATATAAACACAGTGGGTCCACCAAAGTTCAATCCAACCCCTATGAACCTATTATCTTTGTCCATGCGCGATGAGGGGAAAAAATGAGGAAATGGTTGGCCGATTTCCATCCTTCTTTTGAAACACCCTGTGCGAATAGATCTATAACTTCATAGTATTCACACACCCCGTGCGAATTATATACCTGTATTCGCACACCCTGTGCGAATAAAATTTCATAGTATTCGCACACCCTGTGCGAATAATATTTCATAGTATTCACACACCCTGTGCGAATAACTACAGCCATCGGGTATAGATGCTGAAACTTTCCGAAATCACAATAGAGTTCCCCAACCGGGTCTGGGCATGCCCGGGTCTGTATACTTCGTAACTTTGTTCCCGGTTACCGGGTCTGTATACACTTCGGCAAAACAAAGTCAAAGATTCATGAATAATCTAGATCTAGATCTAGAATCTAGACCTAGTTCTAATCTAGATCTAGAGATCTAGATCTAGATCTTCTAACTAGATTCTAAATCAAGATCTACATATTATAAGGAAGTGGCTATTCTCACCCGGTGTGAGAATAGAAAAATACGGTCTACCTCTCACCCCGGGTGAGACTTGCCAGCGTAGGCTATTCTCACCCGGTGTGAAACAAGACCTGTTTTTCCTCATTTTGGAATACTGTCTATCGGTGTGGATGATCAAATTGATAAAAGCCAAGAAAAAATTACGTCTATAGCACAAAAGTAAGCTAATTTGATCGTCTTCAAAGATGCTATGGCTATTTCACTTTTCGAATCGAGCCGAACTACGCGGGTCGCCATTTTGTTTTGCCCGAAAGTTCTCGCAAGATCTACTCCTCCCCTCTCTCTCTGTCTCTTTTTGAATATTGTCTATCGGTGTGGACGATCAAATTGACCAAAACAAAGTGAAAAAATGATTTTAAACAAGAAAACTAAATTAATTTGTTTGTTTACAAAGATGCTACGGCTATTTAACTTTCCGAATCGAGCCGAACTACGCAGGTCGCCATTTTGTTTTGCCCGGAAGTTCTTGCGCTTCTCCTCTCTCTCTCTCCACTGCACACGACAAAATTGCATGCTTTTAGGCTAACACTAACATAATAGATCTAGAACGTTTGTTCACAGCACAGAATTCTATAACGAAGTGACTATTTCTCCGAACGTTCGGAGAAATAGTGCCGATCTTTATTTCTCCAACGGTTTCCGGCTTCCGTGATTTTTTGCCTATTTATTGCGAGAGTTCGGCGCCAACATTCATTCTGCTTCTGGTCTGGGAAGGAACACCGCATGGCAAGCCTGCCTACATACAACCTTCAGTAGCACCCACCACACACCCACCATCATCATGCACATGTACACACACAAACTTATACACACACTAACTAAACATGATCAGTGGGCAACTTTTGAACGTATGACGAGCTGAGTTGTGGATGGAGAGACAGTGTGAGTGACAGAGCGGGTGAAAGGAAGAATTTACGAGTGTATCCACAGGCGACAGCAACTACAAGACGATGACACCGACCCCCCTGGCCTGGTTCACAGCTCACGAACGAAAGAAATGTGGCTAAGGCAGTGTTTTGCCTATATGGTTCGCACTTCGCAGGGTGCAAGGGAATGAGTGAGATTTTCTTTGTGTGTGCCTGGGGGGAAGGGGTGGGGTGTGAAAGTCATAAGGACGGGGATGAGTCGCGGGAGAGAACACGAGAATTGAATGAATGAGTGAAACTGAAAGAGAGGAACGACTCATGAGCACTGGAGTTAATGGATCCTGTGTTTCTATTTTTGTATGTTGAACTGTTGCTGTTACTGAATAAAGGCTGAAATAAAGCCCGAAAAACACACACACACTCCTCACTCTCCACTTACATACTTACTACTACCACAGGCAAACACACTCACACGCACATGCATAGACACACATACACACAGGAGCAAATTTTGGGGTCTATATGTATTTCAATTTTCAAGAGCTAGTCTAGAGATTTTTAGATGAGTGTAAAAACGTGAAAAAGAAAGGTTTCACAACAGAATTAAATCAAAATTAGTCGAACAGCCCAGCCATAAACAACAACAAAAATTAACAAATAAGGGTGGGTGTCAACTTGTCTGAAGAAAATTGCCTGTTTTAACCCTAAATGTGCGTACATTTTTTTTAAAGTACAGGATATTACATGTAAATTATGGAATCACGCACATTAAGGGGCCTGCCAGTGTCAGTACATGTAATAATCGGTGGAACGTACGCTCTAACATAAAACATTTAAATTTATATATATATACATGTATGTATATTTAGAATCTAAGGAAGGTAGGAACATCAAATTAAATGACGTTACACTATGCAACATGTAGGAACATCAAATTAAATGACGTTACACTATGCAACACCCCCCCCCCCTTCCCCAACAAAAAAAAATTGACAGAAAAACAACACATCAGAACAGTAACAAGAAAAAAAAATTACACACTCTAACATAATTAACAAAATAAAACACCACAAAGAGTCAAAGAGGGAAAAATAAAAGTAACTGTATCAACGTGGTGACAAGTGAGAAAGAGCCTATGTGAAGCTCAGTGAACTTTCTTTCAAAAGTAAAGACAAAGAGGTTCGGTTTCTTTCTTTTTTCTTTTAATTTGACTTTTATTCCCCGACCAAAAAATGCCAAAAAATGGAGCCACGATTAATTGGTCGCGGCCGTGACAAACGCAGAAGTTAGTTCTATGTGTCGTTATCAATAACCCTCCGTAGATCTAGATCTAGACAGCACACGAGTAAACACAACACATTAAGTTGAAGAGCAGCACCCTTTATAGGCAACACGTCATATCTGTAGTGAAAAACTGTTTGGAACTGTAGCATTTCTTTATATAAATATTTACTGCGGACATTTTTTGGACCGATTGAACCATATTGTATACGAACAATCTTTGGTAGGCCTATACTCTATATAATATCCGAAATTTGAGAGAAAGGATGTGATTTCAGAGTGTTCGGAGAAATAGTGCCCAGCTTTATTTTCCCGAACGTTAGGAGAAATAGTGCCTAGCTTTATGTTCCTGATCGTTCGGAGAAATAGTGTCGGCCATTCTATAATTCTGTTATCACAGTGTAGAATTCTGTGGTGCAGGGTGAACGCTTCACTGGTTGGCCTAGGCTATAACGGTGAACGCCCACCGGGTGTGAATAGCCAAAAGACTCGCCTGCGCTATTCTCACCCAGGGTGAGAATAGACGTGGCCGTGACAATCTATTATGGCCACCTCTATTCTCACCTGGAGTGAGAATAGTGCAGGCGAGTCTTGTGGCTATTCTCACCCGGTGCGCGTTCACCAAATTTTGCGTTCACCCTAAACCACAGAATTCTACACTGTGATAACAGAAAAATTGTAGAATTCTGTGCCGTGAACAAACGTTCCATTACAACTGTAGCCTACTAAAAGCGTACAATTTTGTCTGTGGGCAGTGGAGAGAGAGGAGAGAGAAAGAGAGAGAGGAGTAGTGTGAGAATTTCCGGGCAAAACAAAATGGCGACCCACGTAGTTCGGCTCGATTCGAAAAGTTAAATAGCCGTAGCATCTTTGTAGACAACCAAATTAATTTACTTTTGTGTCTTAACATCAATTTTTAACTTTGTTTTGGTCAATTTGATTGTCCACACCGATAGACAGTATTCAGAAAGAGACAGAGAGAGAGAGAAGAGGGGAGGAGTTGATCTTGCGAGAACTTCCGGGCGGGTGAGACGGTGAGAATAGCCACTTTCATCTATTATTTGACTGTAGGCTACCTGTTTGGGTAGTAGATTTCTAGATCTAGTGCTAACCAAGTAGAAATCTAGAATCTTGAATAGTATCTTAAATCGGGAGGACTTCCGTGACGAGCGACCACTATGGAGACACACTCTTCTGTCACAGAGCAAAGTTGAGTGAGGGCTTGGGATTTGGGGTAGGGGTAGGGGTAAGGGTAAGGGTAGGGTTAGGGTTAGGGTTAGGGTTTGGGGTAGGGTTAGGGTTTGGGGTAGGGTTAGGTCTAGATCTAGGCCTCTTCTTTATTGTGTTTGATGGGGTGGTCGCTCGTTACGGAAGTCCTTCCCTTAAATCATTATCTAGACAAGAGTAGTTGTCTAGATTTAGATTCCAGATCCAGACTCGATCTAATCTAATCTAGATTCTAGAGATCTTCTAGAGATTAGATCAAGTATTTATAATGACCGCTAGATCTAGAACTAGAAGTCAGACCTAATCTAGATCTAGATCTAGATATCTAGGCTATCTCTAGAGAATCGAGAATCTACAATCTAGAAATCTAGATTTCTAGTGACAGTGACAGTGATCAGTGAGTTTATGATGGGGACGGAATGACTTACTACAGAGATCTATGCCGGATTTCCTTATGTTGAAGTCCAGCACATATAAATCAAGGGTAATTCAGAAATGTCACAGAATGCATATCGAAGTGCGTTTAAATGCACATTGAACACAACATGAAAGTCAATGATTCAAGAGAGGCCTTCCAGGTACAGTGCCCTGCATATCATAACAATCAATCGTCTTCCGACAATATGGCCGTATTCCTTTACAAAAAACCCCGGATGTTGTTTGCTAAGTATCGTTGCATCACTACCGTTGATTGGCATTACGATATCTAGGTCAAAGAGAAAAAATGTCCTCAAACGTAAAAGTTCAGTTGTATTTACAGATTTGCCAGCTGCAGTGACTTATTCTTGCTTAAATTCAACAAATGCAGACTTAAAAATACAGGATGAACTCTATCATTAAAAGTCGTAGTCTTCTGCAACAAGCTCGCAAACAACCACAGGTGACCAATCATCAGTCCCGTTACATCAAATGCTAGAAAACTTAATAGCTGTTCTTTCAATTGTACTTCCATACGGTAGATTACCTAAAATTTCGATTCACAAGGCACAGCAGAGGATGAAAGGTTAAATATTTACAATAATTGAAAACCAAAACTTTTTAATGTCAAATTGGTATGGTTTAATACTAATTATAGGTCAGTTTATTTCCAAAAATATAAACCGTGAACGCCAGTTACAACAAGGAGAGTGTTTCCAGTGCTTCGCTGTGTACTGACATTCTCAAGGACTAAACCTAGCGTTTCCATTGGATAAAATTTTGCTCAGTTTCTAAATATAGATGCTGATTGCACCATATTCTTGCGGATTGAGCGTGATCGGTCAGAACAGGAACAAGACTGAGGGGAACAACAGAGAACAGAAGGTAAGTTATCCGCAATTTGTAAACAATTACATTTACTATGATTTAGTCTATTCACTTTAACTTGTCTTTATTTTGTTGTTGTTACAAATTTGGAGCTAAGACTAATAATTACAATTGTATATACTCGTTTTGTTTTGACTGTGTTGGCATTTTACTAATTCAGTGTCGTTCGTTTCTGTCTCCGTTGGTCCACGACACAGGAAACGACCGTAGAGACAAGCCGGCAAGCGCCGTGGCTAAACCCGAGTCCCAAACACAAGTACTGGAAGAAGACATAGAGTTACTGGACCTATTCACGATTGAGGGACGAGACAACGAAGTGTTTCAAAGCTACAATAACACACTGTCTATAGCCACGGCTGCTAGGATTGAGTCGGCAGAAGGTGACGAGTCGGTGTTGTTGGCAATGGACGGGCAGGATATGGGGTTCTACGACGGACTGACTGGGGAAATCCCCAGGTCATTGGACGATCTTGTCGATTTGCTGGATATCAAGGAGACTTCTGGAACAGCAGGGTCCCATGATATCCAGCATTTCCCCACGTTTGCCTCGGAAGACCTGTGGCCTATTTGACACAGGTAAGTCTTCTTATTCAAGCCTTTTTTAACGACTGCCATCAAGCATTAGAAAAGTAAACAAAAGTAGGTCAGCCCCTCTTTCTGGCTTTCTGGCCTTCAACTTCAAAGGTGTACAAAAGTGGGCGTCGCCGTGCGCGCGCTGAGGTTGCCGTATACAATGGTCACGTGGCATGGTTACACCAATGACAGAGTAATGGGATATTTTTAGATCTTCACTCTAAATATAGCAATATGATGCCATCCCTAAACATAGGCTTAGTAGACAAGAGATTTCACCACCATCTGAAATGGTCAACCACATAGCATTTTAGCAAAGAATATTTCAATGCTTGGTTGACCCAGTGCCAGTCCTATTTCTTTGCCACCCACCCTACGGGCAACATGAGAACATTTCACCAAGGAAATGGTTTAGATATTTTCAGAACTGATTTGAACTTCAACATATTTGGACACAGTTATTTCACTTACTTTGATGAGACATAATTTGGAAGTGAATAGATTCATGTTTTATTATTATATTATTGAATACAGATTTTCCAAAGTTTTCTCCTGTTCTTCAATAACACTACATTCCTGTCTGAAATTCTTAGAGTATACAGACTTGATGCCAAGACAAAACAAAGCTACTTACTTTACCACTCTCACTCTGGAGAGTGCTGATAATTTGCTGAAACGGCTATACTCTGGAAAAACAAAAGGTAGCTAGATCTATACTATTACAACCAGTATTATTTTGTCAATGAAATGATGGTATAGCACTTGGACGTTATTTGCCTCCTGACTTCAGTTTTTGTGTGTACTTGATTCAAGGGGAAGTGGAAGTGATCTTCTAACTTGTCTTATAAGATTGATTTTTAATTTGAAGTGGCTAGCCGTACGACTGCCAGTCTAGCCATACTTAGATCTAGGTTTGGCCCTATCGACTCAAGCCTGTTAAGTACACGATCTCATTAGATCTAGATCTAGTAATTATTCAGGTTCAAATACATGCAAGTCAGTAAGGCACCTTTTGGTTTTGTCTGAAATACAAATACTTTAGGCATTGCAAACTAAAAATTTAATTTACAATTCAGCCATCAATATTAAGTACGGCTAGCCTGACAGTACGGGTAGACTGCCAGTCTAGCCGTACTTATCTTAGGCCCTATTAACATTAGAAAACAGGAGGTTTAAAATACATGCACTGTCATTAAGGCACCTGGTTTCGTCTCAAATACAAATACTTTAGGTACTGCACACTAAAAATGTATATTTACTATTCAGTAGGCCTATTTTTTGTAAATGGTCAGTCTAGCCATCATATTAAGAATAAGTACGGCTAGACTGCCAGTCTAGCCGTCATTAAGTACGGCTAGCCTCTTCCTTTTTAATAATTAATTATATTAGTCTTGTGAAGGCACAAGACATATACAGTTACAGCGAGCACCGAGTACACCTCTGTGATTGGCCCAAATATAAATGACGTATTTCCGCCATCTATTTTTTGTCCTCTTTCACGGCTGTCCTCGCCAAAATTAATAAATAAAAAAACAAACACGGCGAGTTTTAGATCTAGTCAACAGTATGGGGAGGGAAACCCAAGAGTCTTGAGGGAAAACCCGGGAAGACAACAAAAATAGTTGGCGGAAATACGTGATCTATATTTGGGCTAATCACAGAGGTGTGCTTGGTGCTCGCTGTAGCTTCATGTCATTTTAAGCAAGGATGATGACGTGCTGAAAATAATTCCATCAGTAATACTGATAGAGCAATTTTTCCTATTTTTGAGTTGTTTTTTGTCAGACGAAAATTGTCTTTAAAAAAACCCCTAGAAAACAATGAAGATTCACTCCATAGGCTAACTGTAGAATTTTATCAGCAGGTCATCATCTTTGCATTACATGTCACTACAGTATAATTCAGGAATAAAGTAAATTAGAGAGGAGTCAAGATGGGGGGGGTCCGGAAAATAAAGATAAAAAAAATAAAAGCGGATGGTAGAACATCACAAGTAAACAGGAAAGGAGGTATTATAATGAAAAAACTATCGAGAAGCAATTTTTGTTGTTGCTGTCAGGTTTTGAACCACAGACCAAATACCTAATGAATGAGAGGTGGACACATCAAAATTGTTAATTATTTTAGGAGGCTACATTTTTTATTTGAATCTGCGAAAGTTCAAATTATCGTCCTTTTTTTTCCCCTTGTTCTCAGCTGTAAAACTAAAGCTATCTCCTTCACTTTTCGTCATCAATAGGTTTTGCTGGCGACGCTCTTGACGTCGCCAGCTTGGACCTTTGTGTCCCAGCTGACATTGACCAGTCGCTCTTCACCTTTGGGGGCGTCGGCTCCGGTGACCTCTCTCACCTCTCAGAGGGCACCTCAGGACTGTCGGCAACTGTCGTTGACTCTGATGCAACGCTGAAAGCTGACATCCCCACAGCCCCCGGGCTGATGGACTGGAGCTATGATGACGTGATGGACCCTCTAGGTGGGCTGGGCGACCCTCTGGCCGATGACAGCTTGGACGCATTTGTCAATTTGGATTCGTTTTTCATGGAGGTGTGGACCAAGTTCAATACTTTTTTTTTCTGCTATTCCCGACTACTGTTCCTTTAAAAAAAAATTGTCCAGCTTCAGTAGCTACTAGATAATGAGATATATGGCGTATATTAAGCTTATTGTCTGCCGAGTGTGCCAATTAAATCGGAGCAGTCTGATTTTTTTGTCCTGCACACAAGAACCCAGATCGGATATAAGCATAAAATACTTGTTTTTTTTGGTCTTAGTTTAGATTCGATGTTCATTGGTTGTAGGCAGTTTTCGTAAATTCGAAAATCAAATGAGAGTTTTTTTATGTGCAATTCTTGCATGACTTCGCAGGCCTAATGATCTGAAAATAAACACTTTTATTTTTGACGATTTACAATTTACCAGTATACACAATATATGTTTATTTGCCGTGGTTCATCTGCTGGGATTTTGAAGACTCCAAAGTTTTTTTCCCCTCAAACTCCAGTTTTTAGAGAGGAATCTGAGGAAAACTCCTTCTATTTTTAGTTTTAGTCATGGAGTGGTTGGCATGTCTGCTCTTACTGTGCATTGTGATTGATCATTGTGCGTTTGTCAATGATCATAGTACAAATTGTCAGTTGCATCTCTGGAAACTGTAAGACACTAGACACCTGTTTAACTACTTACTAACTTACAAAGCACTCCTGGTCAAGATCCATTTTTAAAGCCTATGACCATGAGCCATTTCGAATTATTGTCTTCCAGTAACTATAGATTTTCGATGGGTCCTCTGATTTGGCCGGCTTTTTTTCCTTCTATTTAGTGATGCTGCCTGATGACCCTCTTTGTAGCATTCACAGACCTGCCTCTATATTTGCAAATTTTTCGTAATATTACGAAAATAAGAATGTACTATGAAAATTATGAAAATCGAGTCAATTTTATGAATAAATTCTACAGCTAGTTCGCACCGAATTCACGATCCTAAGTATTCACTAAACACGGGTTTCCAATAGACTGATTATTATTGTTTATATCATGTCTTCTTTTTACCACCTGTGGTTTTTATCGGGCACAAATTTCCTCAGCACGTCTTGTTTCTATATTCGGCTGCAGTTTTTTTAAAAATTGAGTATCACACTTTGAATTCAGGATTCTTTCTGTAGGATAAATTATACTGTTACTAATTTTTAAGGCAAATGACTAATTTTTGGCCGTTTCATTACCAATTTTTTAAGTCTCAACTAGGCTGGTCGGCAAGCAATAAAATACAGTGCAGCCCTACTATAAGGAACTTCGATATAACGACATCCTGTGTATAGCGACATGTTTCCCAAGTCCCGATTTTTTTCCTTAAAAAATATCTTTGGTAATATTTTTTGTTGCCTTTCTATAACGACATTTTTTTCTGGTCTCAACGATGTCGTTATAGAGAGGCTGTATGTTGCAGAGTGGGACCTGCTGACTCTCAGTAGAGCTTAGTATTTCTCTCTGCTAAGAGTTTTTTCAACCTATTTGTCTCTGTCTTGTCAGAGACGAATGTCAAATTGAAAAGTCCTACCTCTAATTCTAATGATGATAGTCAGGATCCCAATGTTGTGTCCCCAATAAGGGCACTTATGGTTAATATTCTTTACTTCACCGTAGAGAATGACCATGTCAGTTAAATTTTTTAGCACTTAATTAATCAGCTGCATGAACTGTATGCTTCCCCGGAGGCCAAGAATGTTTCTGAGTTTTATTATAAGAGTCTTATGGAGTAATTTTAGTTGTATTTCACAAAGCACATGCTATAGCGGGTGGATATGGGCTGTAAACATGAAAAATGTTTTGTGCCGATGTCTGTGTTGTAGGCGCTTCGCTGTCACTTACAGGAATCCCAAGTTCAACTTCTTTGTGGAGAGGAAGTTTCATCGAATATCATGGTCTTTTAGTTGGTATGTCGTATCCCTCTCAGCCCGGCTTAGCTCCGGGTCAGAAGCCTGACTCCAAAATTATCTAAATTGTATCGATGGGGCTTAAAAAGACCTACATTTGAAAAAAAAAAGTTTTGTTTCAGCTGGTCAGTTTCTCATTTCTCTCTCTTTTTTTTTTTACCTGCAGAATTCATTCCTTGACAATGGAAGCCTGACGGCAAATGAGCCTGCGGAGGTGAAGCCGGTGATTGCCTTCTCTGTGGAGGAGACGGCTGCTGTGAGCAAACAGGCGACTCCGGTTAAGCCAGCACAGACAGCTGGCAAGTCGCCTGCTACCAAGACATCCCGCAAGCGCAAAGCACAGACGTCGGTGGCAGCCGTGGAGACCACCTTGTTCAAAATCCCCGGAACTGTCGGGCAGGCCACGATGCCGATAACAGCAGCTGATCCTCAGGTGGACCACGACTACATCGTCAAGAGTCAACAGATGTCTTCTTCATGCGAGACAGTGGAGGAGAAAAGTTACAGCAACAAAAGAAATGGCACAACGAAGCGCAAGAGGATTTCTTCCTCAGCTTCTGATGCCTCAGAGGTTAGCACAGCCAGCACAGTATTTGACGATTTTGTAGATTCAGACACGCCGGTCGATAAACAGGCAGTGCGACGCATGAAGAACAACGTAGCCTCTAAGAGATCCAGGGAGCAGCGCAAGCAAAAGTTTGCTGACATGGATCTCGAAGCAGAGCAGTTGATCACAGAAAATGATCGTCTCCGCAATAAAATTATTGAATTAGAAAAACTAGCTAAAGAAATGAAAGCACAACTTGTCGCAAAAATGGCAGGTACAGCCTAAAGAGGCTTACTTTTTTTATAACAAGGTGCATTTTAAATGTATTCAAATGACGTAGTCTTACGACTCCAAATATGATCAATGTGAAGCTCTGTTGTGCCATTTCACTTTGACCTACACAAAGAGTGTATTGCTGTAACTGCGATGAAGGACTTTGTTTGGGCGTACTGTAACTTGTTGGCACTTGTCTGACTGTGCTCGATCTAACAGTCTCACAACTGAGAGAACCCATGGGTCAGACTGGTGTTAGACAAGTGAGGGTACCAACTTTTTTTTTACACACCCATTTCTGCATTTCCAAGAATTTGATGAGTTTATATCTTAATGCCATAGCTGTGATGGAGAGCAGCTGTAAGGACAGTGGCTGTAATGATGTGTCACTGTTCAGATGTAAAAATTTATTTGTGTATAATATTGTATAGAGAACATTTACCTAGTTGTCAACTTGTTTGTTTTGAAATCTCGATTTGAACTGATGATGGTAATGTACCTTCCTATGTGGCATACAAAGACGCAATCTCGCCTATTTGTTCAAGAGATTCTCAGCATGCCGGGAAGTGAGTGATGCTGAGAAACAGCATCGCATCATGTTGTTTTAGCTTGTGTGCTTTGTCTTCTGTCTAACTGGACTTGGGCTTTCACATTTCTTACAGTGGGGGGGGTAAAATTCTGTAACTTTAAGTAAATTATATCTCTATAGAGATGCATTTTTTAAATTTTAGCTGCTTTGACTTCTGAAAAAAAAAATGCACTTGTAACTTATGTATTGGCTCACTGTCCTGTTAAGCTCTGCCTCTTTTGATAAAAGTCATGTTTTTTTCTACATTGTATCATACATTTTTATACATCATGTGATGAACATATTGCTGTCAGACTTTCAATTCATTTTTCCTAAAGATCATTCACGTCCTGTATTTTTGTACTACCAGGTAACTGATTTGCAAGAACTGTATCTCCATCACTTCTATGGGGTTATTTTATGCTCCAGAACTTGGTAACCATCAAATGTCAATTTTTATTGCGATCGAAAAAATTGATGAATTGTTATAACGTGGACCAAACAGAACTATTTTAGAACAGATCTAATAGTGAAAGCCTTTGCCAGTACTGAGCTCCGGTATAATACATATTGCTTGTGCAGAAAGCTCCTATGATTTTAGAGGATTCTTCAAAAGTGTGCACTTTTACTTTTAGTTTCTATACTATTAAAATTGATAAGATCAGCAACCTTGTTGGTTATGGGAACTTAGCTGACATTAGATAGAAGGAATGGGAGAGAGTCGAGAGTGCACACAGCTAAAACTATAAAATGTTTATACAGTCCACTTGTTTTCCTTTTCTTTTTGAGCTGAAATGTTTTGGGTTTTTTAAAATTTAAGCAAAGGAGACCCATTTTCCACCACGGGTTTATCCATCTCCCAGACTTTTTTTTCCCTCAATGATCTCTCACTACTCTCAGTAGTCACAGGCTTAACTTAAAGTAAAGAGCACCAAAAAATGGTGATGGTTCAATTTCAAGCTTAGTGAGGTTTCTAGTGAAGTGATTAGTCACTTCACTTTTATGGTCGAGTATCTCGGTCTTTTTGCTGTGATTGGACTGGTGTATCCCTCTCAGCATTGTGTCGATAGAGGCATTTAAAAAACTTACTTTTTTTTTCTTTTTAAAAAGTCACCTCACCTTGCTCACATAGGAGTTCAATTCTCAAGTGAGGAAGTTGTTTTCTGCTGAGATGTAATGTCCCACACACCTTGGGCTTAGGTTGGCCCTATCAGGCAGGGCCGGAACAGCCTACCTCTTAAAAACAATCTTAAGTCTAGATTGTGTTATGCCAGTTTAGGGGGGGGGGGGGGGGGGGGGTAAATGCTGCTTCTTTTTTTTGTGTATCCTTTGTACTAGTTTAAAATGAGTAATATTAGGGCAACTTATTCAAACACTTTTTACTCTTTAGACCTTTTTTTAATAAATTCACACCCTCAGACCAAATTTTAAAAATAAAAATCAGACTTTGTTGTTTATCTGACTGTTGAAATAATTCGAATATTGTTTTTCTACCCTGTTCTTCTTGTTTTATAATTTATAGTGTAGATCTAACTCTAATGGGATGAGATTGGGGCTGTTGATATCCCATGGGAAATAAGACAAAAAAATAAAGTTTTGGTCTGAAAACTGAGTAATCAGTGTCAACAAACAACAACCACGAAAAAAAGTTGAATAAACTTGATAGAAAACCTTATCGCTCTGTACCTTGGTCTTATACATTTTTTGTTTGTTAGCCATCACGTCTTTGTCGCATGATTCTCTTGTACTCTTATCTTCAAGTGGTTTTCTGTTGTTTATCGTGTGTGTATAGTATGGCATTGTGTGCGTTTGTCATGTGATAGATCTATCGTGTTTGTCGAAGTCTGTGTATGTCCGTCTCTCTTTCTGTCTTTCTCTATTCTCTCTCTCTCTCTCTCTCTCTCTCTCTTTCTCTCTCTCTCTCTCTCTCTCTCTCTCGTTCTGTGTGTCTCTGCGAGTGCACTTGTGGGGAGAACATCAGAGCCGCGCTCTTTCGAGAAAAAACTATCAAAGCTGCGCAATTTTTGACGATATCGATACAATTAACTTGCCGATTACCAAACCAGTACATGAACCATCCAACATTTTAATTTTAAGTTTAAGTATCCTTACCGTTTTACTGGGCTTGGGACCAGATATCAGTTAGATTTTGTATTGAATGAATAGTCTTTTCAAGTATAAAAACATATCTTCTACAGGACAAAGGGGATCTATAAAGTGTTGGGGCAGCATTTTCTTGATAAAAATTGTAGTTGTGAGACTTGTCCTTCTACGTATACATGTAATTTAATTTGCTTGTTGCACATTCTTCCTTCTTTCTTGGTAGTGCTTTTCTATTTAATGTGTTTTTGGTTTCAGCTTAGAAATGGTCTGGAAGTTGCTTGACGTGTGCAAAAACACGAATATTATAATATTAATAATAATAATAATAATAAATTGCATTTATATATAGCACATTTTTTTCAAAGAAGTGCTCAGTGCGCTGTACAATAATACAAAGAACATATGAAGCGCTTAGCTCCTATAGTATTAGTAATC
>NW_004797644.1:61004-62294 GCF_000002075.1 Aplysia californica | reverse complement strand
TCTCTCTCTCTCCAGTACATCCGTGAGTAAAGACAATCCCACAAAGCTTACCCAGACACCCTCGCACACATTGATGAATTCACACAGTCATAAATTGTTACAGAACAGGACAGCATGAATTAACGATGCTGAGAGAACATACATTGTGATACTGAGAGAACATGATAATATTTGTATTGGGAATGTCGGACGTTACAGATTGAAGGTGGGCTGAAAC
Source organism: Aplysia californica (assembly GCF_000002075.1). Classification (NCBI taxonomy): domain Eukaryota; kingdom Metazoa; phylum Mollusca; class Gastropoda; order Aplysiida; family Aplysiidae; genus Aplysia; species Aplysia californica. The sequence continues at coordinate 62,077 of NW_004797644.1, read as the reverse complement.
AAATGCGTTTTAAGTTCTGATTTAAATTTTGATGAAGTGTTGGACTCCCGTAGATATGAACTGGTAAAGCGTTCCACAAGGATAGGCGGGGTGTGAAAAAGCTCTCCCTCCGAGTGTCTGACTTTTGCTTTGGACAGGTCTTAATATATTTGGACAGTGACTGTACAGAGTAGTTTTGGCAAGGAGGGCTGTAACTGTTGGTGGATCGAATCTGCAATCTACATGTAATTGTATCGATTTCGTCAAAAAAATGCGCGGCTCTGATAGTGATACAATGCTGTGCGCGGCTCTGATACAATGCTGTGCGCGGCTCTGATAGTTTTCCTCTTGTGTTGTTTGCTCCTTCTTTCCTGTCGAACATCTTTTAATTATAGTTCTGATCTTTCGTCCTCCTTTTTTTGTGTTTGTTATTCTCTTGTGAAGCCGCATTTGCCAAGCAAAAGCAACCTTCCACAAGATGAAACAGATACTAACAAACATCAATCTGTCACTGGAAATGAGGAAAAGAGTAATGAAAAGCTACATCGAGCCAATCCTATTATACGGGTGCGAAGCATGGACAATCAATAAACAGCTGGAAAAAACAATTGTTGCGGCAGAGTTGTGGTTCATGAGACGCATGCTACGTATCCCATGGACAGCAAGGCACCGGATAGATGATTCTCTTGTGAACTAAAACCTCTTATCTTTCACTTTTACTTTTTCACTTTGGCACTTATGTGACGTTATTGTACATTGCAAATGCCGTAAAACTTGCTTACTAAAACTAAATTATACTAAATCTCTCTGCGTTTGTGGTGTAGTGGTTAGTCTTAGACGCTTCACAGTTGGACGCAGGAGACACGTGTTCGATTCCCAAGAGGAGAGAAACTTTTAATTAACTTTTATAGAGTATCTTGGTCCTCTGTTTGGATGTAATATGCCCCTCAGCCCAAGTTAGACTTGACAGTACAGACAGGGTAGGAAGACGTAGGAAGACATCCGCAATAATCTAAATTATGTCGATGGGGACGTAAAAACATACACAGTGAACTTCTCTCTCTCTCTCTCTCTCTCTCTCTCTCTCTCTCTCT
>NW_004797644.1:56309-60904 GCF_000002075.1 Aplysia californica | reverse complement strand
TCTCTCTCTCTCTCTCTCTCTCTCTCTCTCTCTCTCTCTCTCTCTCTCTCTCTCTCTCTCTCGCTCTCTCTCTCTCTCGCTCGCTCTCTCTCTCGCTCTCTCTCTTGCTCTCTCTCTCCCGCAACCTCCACTCTCTTCTCTCTACTCTCCCCCCCCCCTCTCTCTCTCTCTCTCTCTCTCTCTCTCTGTGGATGTGCATACATGATGTAAGGCACGTGGTCTGGTTCATTCTCTGCTTTCGGGTGTATGGAGCAGAATAAATCATTATCCTCTTGGGTGTTGTGTAGCCCTTATATAAGTTAATTATATTATTATATGTATGTTATATATGCAGTGGCGGCTAGTGGTTTATAGAACTGACCGGCCGTCATTCACGAAGACTATTTCTCCCTCCCCCACCGTCTTCCTTCACAACACACACACACACACACACACACACACACACACACACACACACACACACATACACACACACACACACACACTCTCTCTCTCTCTCTCTCTCTCTCTCTCTCTCCATAATATTTTATACCCCTACTTTCGCCTTCCCCCGCCCCACACACCATTGTAAACATTGTAATATAATGTGAAAGAGCTAAAATATACGGTAGTGTCAAGAAACAATATTATGAATAAACGTATGACGGAAGTTACTGGGTTAATAGGAACTGACTTGATCGGCACAGAAAAAGAAACACTACTAGGCCAGAAAACAAACTGAAAGTGAGAGGCAATAAACTGCTGGTCCTGGCCTCCAGTACTTTACTCGTACTTTCTACACCCCCACACAAAATATCGACGTGCACTGGACCCGTTAAATATATGTAATAAAAACTGTCCTGTGTGATGACAAAAAATCAATTGATACTTTACCAGTGACGCTGTCCCGAGCAGATCAAGTCTACAATCAGATACTCTACAAAGCTGGACAAAGGCAGCACACAACAGTTTCCGATCATATGATCAAATTATGTTCTTCATCGCACTTCTCAGTTCTCCGAACAGAACATTGTGTTGTAACAAAGTGGGGAAATGTGTCAATGCTAATTATAGAACTTGGTGTCTAGCTGGGGTGACGGTGGAAAGGGGGGGGGGGGGGGGAGGGGTAGGCTTAGTTATTGTTTTCTGCCCAGACGCTGACAGCCGAGTGCCTATAGCTCCCCGTTAAATTCTCCTTATATTCTACCTTTATATATCTTCACTAGACGATTCCTCCTTTTGCCAGCCCGACTCCTATGGGCCAGGTAAGTTATTAGTGGGGAGAAAACAATGAGTAAATGCCAAACAGGAGCTATAGGTGGTTAAAACGTCAATAAACAAAAAAGATTAGTGCCATGCTGACAATATATGCTCTGTTAGTAGTTAGAGAGAGGCTGAATGATAAATACATCTTTTGCTGATATTATTATTCATGTGTCAGTGCTGCTCAAGACAGCCTCATTCTTAATTTTGCAAGCTACAAAGATGCCAATTTGGCAATTAAGGGATGCCTTATTCGCTCTGAGGACAGTCGATGGATATGTCCAGGGGACTGACGTCATCGCTAGGCTAAGCACACCGTGTTCGTTTGTCCTCGAACGAAGTTCCGCGACGTGACAGCTTGACGGGAGGCGATTTAAAGTTACGAGCCTGTGCGATAACATTGTGTAAAGGGATGAGGCTCTGTCGCGACAAAACAGCAGTGAATCCCACTTCTCTATTTCAGCGCCTTCAAATCGGCAAGGTATCTACTTAGAATAGATAGATGAGACAAAAGAAAGCCATTCCACCCCCACAGGATCTCTATCCTCCAACTACAAAGCAGAAACATCAGCATTCGAAACAGCAGCCACCATTTTCTTGAATCACCAAAATTCTAAAGCCAACACCGCCATCCTCACAGATGCCAAATCTGTCCTACAAGCTCTCCAAAAGCCACAAACAGCTCAAGTACGACAACTCCTTTCACTCCTATGTGATCTAAACTCCCAAGCCAACAAAACTCTGCAGTGGATACCAGGTCACTGTGACATTCATGGAAATGAAAAAGCAGACGACTTAGCCAAAGAAGGAGCCAAAATGACCCAGATTGAAGATGGCATGGATCTCTCAGAGTCAAAAACACTAATAAAAACTGCTTTAAGAAACAGATGGTAAAGGTCCCACCCTAAGCACAACAGACATGACCCCTACTACATACTAAATAGTGCAGACCAGGTCGCAATCTTTAGACTCCGTTGTGGCCACAACAGACTCAAACACCACATGCACACCAAATTAAAAGTGGGAGAAACAGTGATCTGTGAAAGTGGACACGACCAAGAGGATGCCAACCATATCCTTCAGCACTGCCCGCGCTACGCCACCCTTAGCGCACAGACGTGGCAGAATGTGGCTCCCCTTGAGAGAAAACTCTATGGCAGTCTTTCAGAGTTGAAGCGAACTACACAGTTTGTACGCGACATCGTACTGACTGTCTAGCTGCTGTCATCGAGAACGAGGAAGAAGAAGAAGAAGTCTGTCGACCTCCTCCTTTGCCTTCTTCTCCTTCTCCCCTGCAGAGTTCCCTGAAGAATGGTCTTGGGTAGGCCACACGATCTTGTTACATGGCCAGACCACTTCAGTTTTCTCCTTTTCACAGTAGACAACAAGTCTTCACTTCATCGTGACTCATGAGTCGTTTCACTTAACTGCGCACTTCTTCATATTTTGTGACGTGGTCAGTATATGAGATGCCAAAGAGTCGTCTAAAACATTTCATTTCGGCTGCTTGGATTTTCCTCTGAAGCTCTACCGTCAAGGTCCATGATTCACAAGCATACAGAAGTATGGAGATAACGAGGGCATAGAGTAGCCTGGGTTTGGAAATGACTGAAATGTTTATATCTTACCACATATTACATATATACACAAAGACCCATAGACCTTACCGTAATGGTATTCATGTTGAGCAAACTGTCGTGGGACTAGCAGGGGTCAGAGAATGGCAATGCGTCAGTGGTTCTTCCTTCGGCTTGAAGAGGAACGTAAAAATATAATCTTAAAAAAAAAGAAACGCATCTCTGTATAGTGTGCAATTACATTAATTTTTACTACCACTAACATGTCAATCACTGTATTTTTAAAGGAACAAACATTCCAATACGTTGGGACTTTGCGGACAACCCGAAGGCTTAAAAAATACCCCACCTAAAACAATTCTCACAATTCTTGTATGTTCACTTATGATGAAGCCACAGAAGTATGGGTCCAAATTGTTCAGGTTTTTTTTTTGTTGTTGTTGTTGTTGCTATTGTTTTTTTTGGGGTTTTTTGGGTGGGGGGGGGGGGGGGGGGGGGGGGGGTATAATTCGAAAGTGAAGCCCATTTTCACTTTTCAGAAATATGTTAACTCCAAAAATGATGTTGATCGGACGCCCCACCCCACATACCCTCTTACTGTCTCCAGAAGCCAGTCTTTGTTGAAAATTACACAATACTGGGTTTTGGTTGAGCGGGTGCTTGTGTATGGCCGACTGAAAATTTCTAACAGCACGTTAAAAATGTCTGAACATATTTTAAATAATATTGATTGTAAAGGTCATACTCATAGAGCTTTCTATACAGTTGAGAGAGAAATTGTGCTATCTATCTATCTATCTATCTATCTATCTATCTATCTATCTATCTATCTATCTAGAGACGAGCTGTCTCTGCAAACTGATTGAAAAAGATTATTCACAGGCGACTCATGTAGTTTCTGGAAACGACGGGCTCGCTGAGCGATCTCCAGTGCGGATTCAGGAAAACTCGATCCACTCTGGATCACCTGGTCCGCCTGGAGACCTTTATACGCGAGACGGTCGCTGAAAGAGGCCACATGATCGCCATCTTTTTTTGCCTAGAAGAAGCCTTCGACACAACCTGGAAGTACGGCATTCTTCGAGACCTGCATGCACTCGGCATACGCGGTCACTTCCCTGCCTTCATTGGCAACTTCCTGAAGAACCGTTCCTTTCAGGTTCGTGTCGGACCCTCCCTTCCAGACCCCCACCAACAGGAGGAAGGAGTCCCCCAGGGGAGCATCCTTTCTCCTCTCCTATTTGAAATAAAAATACATTCCATTGTGAAAACCCTCCAAAACAGCATAGACAGCTCGTTATACGTTGACGACTTTTTTATATGCTGTCATTCGAAAAATCCTCATTTGAGATCTATGGAAAGGCAGCTGTAAACGCAGCTGCACAAACTCGGAACGTGGGCAAACAATAACGGTTTCAAGCTCTCCCCGTCAAAGACGGTTGCAGTACACTTCTGCCGAACAGGCAGACGTGTGCTGCGGCCAGATTTGACACTATACGGGGAAAGGATTCCAGTCCAGGTCCAAGCTCGTTTCCTCGGCGTCATTTTCGACAAAAAGCTCACATTCATACCACATATTAAAGACTTTCGTGTGAGGTGCCAGAAAGCGTTAAACGCTTTGAAAATTCTATAGAATCCAGAGTGGGGAGGGGACTCAAAACACCTTCTCCACTTGTACATCTCTCTTGTCCGGTCCAGGCTTGACTACGGCTGTCAAGTCTACGGATCGGCAAAACCACACATCTTAAAAATGCTAGACCCAATACAGAACCAAGG
>NW_004797644.1:53354-54725 GCF_000002075.1 Aplysia californica | reverse complement strand
TTATTTATCTATTTTTTTAGTTTTTCATTAAAAAACATTATTACTCTTGTTTTACCCGCGGGCAGACGAAAGTGAACAAGTTATATGGCGCTCATATGACCTTATGCAGTTGCGAGCGCCGTAAAACCCTCTACTAAAACTAAAACTAAGAACAAGCTATAGATCATGCACTCTGGCGTAATTCTGGTTCCCGATTGACTAGCATTTGCGTTTGTTGTCATTTTTTTTTTCCCCTAAAGTTACCAAAAGTTGCCACAAAAATGGCAAAAGTTGCCATAAAAGTTGCGATTAACTTTCAAGCTATCAACTCTATGTAACGACGTATGTGACAATATGTTGATAGAGGTAACTTAATCTAAAGTACCAGAATTTATGGTGTTCTGTTTTAAGCATCCAGCATATCATTTGTAGCTGCAGAGAGTGTAAAAGCGTGAAAAAAAAATGTTTCACAACAGAATAAAATCTAAATTAGAACAGCACATAAACAACCACAAAAACTGACCAAAAAGGGCAAGTGTCCACCTATCTGAAGATTGGCTGTTTCAACCCTAAACATGTGTATTTCAAGAAAAAGTACAGGATATTACATGTAAATTATGGAGTCACACACAAGGGGCCTGCCAGTGTAAGTTTTCGGTTTTGACGGAGACACGCTCTATCATAACACTTTTATCAATTTTTTTTTTGGTAAGTGTTTTACGGCGCTCGCAACTGCATAAGGTCATTATGAACGCGCGGGACACACCTAATATTTTCAGTTGGTAGGATATTTTTGAATTTTTGCTCGGGTGGTGGTCGAAGCCTATACATGTACTCTTATCGATTTTAGACCTCGAAGGGATCTTTAACGTGCGCAACTTGCACACGAGCCCTCCGAAATTTTTCGCCCTTGTCCGAAAATGCTAGGTGTAGATCTTTCCAACCAGGAGATCAGGGGTGTGGCTGAAAGACAGCAGTAAGAAAGAGCCATGGAGTAGCAGTAGAAAGGCTGCAGAAAGAGTCAGGAGCACAGAGAAGGGGGCAAAGGAGGTGTAGGGGGAGGGGGCAGAAAGAGGAGACGAATGCAGACGACAGAACATTGCTAGAGAGCAGGAAAGGAGGAGAAAAGAGACAATTTAGAAAAGAAAATGTTTCGATCCTTACCAGAGAACCCCCATACATACACACACACACACACAAACACACACACAAAATGTAAAAATCGGCGACCAACGCAGATGCTAGGATTGAGCGTACCATTGACCAAATTAAAATTGAAGCCTAGTGAAAGAAATTCGCCTCCTAAATTATCTTAATTGTGCCGATTTTTTGTTGTTGTTTGTTTGATTTTTGTTGAGGACCATTCACAAATGACGTCAGCTCAGGGAGAGG
>NW_004797644.1:48546-50058 GCF_000002075.1 Aplysia californica | reverse complement strand
CCCAATCTTAAACCTTCAACACACCTCCATTAAACCTTTAACACACCTCCCCCCTCCTCCTCCTGACCGTCTTCTCTCGCGACACACACTGACACCTTTGCAACCTTTTCAAGTTGAAGGACCCTCGGGCCTATTCTGTGATTACGTGGGTTTGTGGTTTTGCAACACACGACAAAAGAAGTTGTTGATGCATTTGTGAAGCATCTTAGTGAAATCAGGCGCTCGTCAAAATAACAAAATCGGAGAAAAAGGCATTTTACCATCATTTTGGCAATTTTTATAGTTTTTCTTCTTTGGCTCAACCCCTTGTACGTCCATATAAAAATTACATCTCCTAGTGAATTTGAGTGAAAAACGTTGATTAAAGGCACGGGATATGTCATTTTTCAATTTTCAAGAACTCTTTAGCTACTGGAGTTGCCAAACTTTGGCAGCCATTTTCTCCCTTATTTCACCACTGAAACCAGGCGACCTCAACTCCTTCAATCGCAAATATCTTTACTTCTATTCAAGACAGATGAGTGGGGTTTTTTTAGCATTGAAAGCCAACGCAAATAAATAAGCTTTCAGATGGTACAATAACTCCACATGCCCAAAAATTGACGAGCGCCCTGATTCCACCACGTCGAGACACATTTTTCCAGAGTGGGGGCTTTAGCGTTGGTGAGGTCAGCTATAGCAGACGTCATGCGCATCATGAGGGCGTAACTATTGTTACAACTCTGCCATCCCTCTTACATTCCTGCTCCTGAAGCTCCCTACTAATACTCCTGGCTCCTTCTTACTGATGTCTTTTAGCTACACCCCTGATCATGTAGTAGGTAAGAGCTAACACCTAGCCCTCTCGGACAAGGGCGACAAATCTCGGAGGTCCCATGTGCAAGTTACGCACATAAATGATCCCTTGACGGCCCTAAAATCGATACGAGTCACAGAATTCTACGCTAAGTGTAGAATTCTGTGAAACGAGTTTGCCTCGACCGCCACCCGGGACAAAATTAAGAAAATCCTGGCAAACAAACTTAATGTGTCCCGCGCGTTCATATTACCTTATGCTGTTGCGAGCGCCGTAAAACACTTAGATCTAGATTCTACCCCCCAAAAAGTTATAATAATCTGGTTTGACAAAACCCAGTGTATGACAACAGTAATACAAGTTAGAGAGGCATCCGACGATTCCATCGTTAGTTTTATTTCTTTGAATATAGAACACGTTATTATACATCCGAATTTTGGGCATAGAATAACAAAACTTTATTATACGCCTGAAAACTGAGTGCACAATTTTAAAAAAACCCCCCAAAAACCCCCCAACAACAGCCAACTTTTTTTGGCAGTTATATGGTCTAAATGTGTTATAATTGCCCAAAAACTCTTACTATAACTAAAAAACCAGGATGTCCATTATGAGGCATAGACATAACTAATTAATTTCCCTCTTCTAGTGTAGAGAGGCCAAAAAGAAGAAGAAAAAAAAAGAAAAAGACATCTCTCCATCCCCCCCCCCCCCCA
>NW_004797644.1:47115-48446 GCF_000002075.1 Aplysia californica | reverse complement strand
GACATACATTTTAAAAACACATGTAACAGCAATAATGATAATGACGTAATAATAATACTAAAGTAATACTAATAATACCTATAAACTGTAACCATGGACCTCAATTCATGCCTTTGCCATCTCTCCATCCTCCCCCCCCCCCAAAAAAAAACAACAACAACCCAGCAGGATCTTTGATCATTTCGGTAACCCCCTTGTTTTACCCCCCAAAAAATCCCAGTTATTTTATTATACATGTATCATATATATCGCCAAACGTTTCGCAAAGAAAAAGCGATCTGCCACGTGTTGACACTATCATACAAAAATGGTTACAGAATTGTTGAATTACTGTTACCCGGTATCATTATCATTTTCTTTATTGGTTAGCATTTTGTTGTTGTTATTATCATTTCAGCAATGGACGGCCGCTGTTGTATTGTGCCGACCAGCGTGGCCATTACGTCATCACAACAACTTCGAGCTGACTGGCCGTCTATCCCCCCAGGCGTTCAGTCAGACCCTCAACGCTCGAGCGAGGGCTGTCACGTGACGGGTTGGAGTTTAAATCTTAAATCTTTTGTTCAATAATACCAAAAAAGGAAGGGAACTCCGGCCCCCGTGACTCGTTAGCGTGGGTTTGATGGTCGTCTTTGTCCGCTGACCGGTGTGTCGCAGTTGCGTACCACGAGGTTTCATTGGAGAGTCAGCACTTGTTGTCTTTGTTTATCGGATGAGTATAGACGCTTGTTTGACGAAGTTTGTGTGTTTATTACGTGTCTGGATAACATCACTTCTCGTTTCTTCAAGTTTTTCTGTTGTGGATATTGTTGCAAAAAGACATAGGCCTATGTAATCTGTTTTCCAGTGTTGCAAAGACATTAAAATTTCCGAGAGGGTTTCTCTCCAGTGAGTGGTTTCATTGGGATACCGCGATAGAGCTTCGCAATATTGATTCAGGAGACTTTTCACTTGTTGCCTTGTTCTCGGCGCGTCTGGTATCCTCAGTGACTTTCTATTTCGGCAGTTGAGGTTTAAGGTAAAAAAACAAACAACCTCTTGTGTGCTTTTCCCGCGAGTCCCACAACTCTACAACTTGGAGTTTATCTACACGTGACGTCACAGAAGCTTGCTGCGTCGTCAAAGCTTTAAGGTCAAGACGTACTCCGTGCGTGAGTGCTAGAATATCCTGCAGTGACATTTCTTGGTCGTGAACTGAGCAACATCAGGTGAGTCTGGCCTGCAGTTATGTCAAGCTGAAGGTTTAAGCGAAACAGTTGCCTCCCTTATATTACTCCCCACTCTTTCTCCTCCTCCTTCTCCTTCTCCTCCTCCTCCTCCTCCTCCTCCTC
>NW_004797644.1:41906-44465 GCF_000002075.1 Aplysia californica | reverse complement strand
TTTTTTACCCAGGAAGTATTTATTGCTTTCCTTCATCTCTGACCGAAATCACCGCTCATATTCTGGTCATAACTCATCATTGTTTTGTAAACGCACCAATTAAATTTCGAAAAATGAAAAGCTGGCTTAGCATTACACAAAGGCGATCGGACAGTCCAAGAGTACAGGCACAAAATCTGTCCAGCAAATTCGGATGCATACCTGATAGATGGTCAGGGAAACAAACGCACCGATGAAATCACAGTTCGATATGATCGCCTAGATGTGGTCCCATCTGATGCGGCCTTGTTGGTCCTGCCTACCAAATCACGTCTTGCTGTAGTTTTCGATTTTTGGTGAAATCAAAGCGTCGAAAAGTTAACACCTGGGTGTGATCCTTTCATTGTGTAAACCCTGCGCCTGGGGCAAACATTGTACCACTCGTCGAGAAATTTAGAGCGAACATGTGATGGTATATAATTATGTACGTATGTACAAGTGTGATTGATCCATGAAGGTTTTTTTTTTGTTTGTTCAGTAAAACATGGTCTAAAATGCGGGAACTCCAGAGTGGGATCTTATGGGTGATTTTTCAGTTATAAGCTTTGTTTTTTTTGTGGTTGTTTTTTTTTTTCTTTAAGCAAAGGAATCTATAGTGAACCTCGATCATTTAACGATGGGATCCCAGGTGGAGACTACTATGATAGATTAAACCGGGTATAGTGCTATTAATAGGAGACTCAAACTCTTTCCATCCACCCCCTTTTCTTCATCTTTCTTTAACAGAGAAGTTATTCGCTGTTGTTGTAAAACAGGTACTGGATTTTTAAAAGATATGTAGCCGCTAGGACATGTATATTTTGGCATCAGTAATAGTAATGAGATAAATGGGTTTTAAAACATAAAATAAGTCAACTGACTTTTCTAATCTCAAGGACCTCAGAATAAAACCTTCTTTCCTATCTAGATTTCAGTGTGAGAGTCGGGGCGCAGGTTGACCATGGTTTCGTTGGGGGCTTCTATCAGGCGTGCGTTGCCGCCCACAGAGCAGCTTCTATTACTGTACAACCTCCTTGTGTGTAACTCTGTTGTCTGGAATTGGTGGAGAATACAGCAAATATAAGCAGATTAAAAGAGCAGTGAGCCAAGAACGTGTTTTGTAACCAAACCTCTTCAACATAATACGTGTACAATAACAATCCTTACAAATATAGAAAAATGCTTAATTCTCAAAGTCAAAAGTGTAAGTATCAATAACATCAGATTTGTTGATGGCACAGCTTTAAGAGCAGATTTAAAAAAAAAAAGGACCTTAGACTTTTACAACGTAAAAGGAACGCAAAGGGTTATTGTCATTATTGATTAAACAGAACGAATGTTAACACATTATGTAATATAATATACATGTTTTAAAAAGCTGTATATCTTATTTGTAATCTCATAATCACGGGGGAAAAGATCAAACGGTTTCGGTCTCATGCCTTTGACCGTCTTCTCACAGCGGGTTTGGAGCGCTCATAGAAGAAGCAAAAGGAGGAGGAGGAGGCGTAGGTGTTATGAGGAGGAGGAGAAATGAAGAAGAAGAATGAGGAGGAGGAGGAGGCACAGGAGGAAGAAGAAGAAGAAGAAGAAAAAGAAGAAGGAGAAGAAGAAGGAGGAGGAGGAGGAAGGAGGGAGGGAGGGAAAAATGAAATGGTAAAATGGTATCGATTTAACGCCCCTATCAACACTATTAGGTTATTTAAGGGGCGGGACCTCCTAGTAATTATAATGGTAGTAATAATAACATGAGTGGATGTCTATGAGGGAATCCAAAAACAGAACGGTTGGTAATGGAATGAGGATGCAATATGGATTAAAACAAACAAACCCACTTTGTTTGTTTGTTTGTGTGTGTGTGTGTGTGGGGGGGGGGGGTGTTCTTTGATCTATGTATATATGTTATGTTCTATATTTGTGACTGTCTTCTAAAAAGGGGGGTTGGCGGTATAAAAAAAATGCTCAGCCGTAGTTGGTTTATTATATTGTCAGGGTTTTTAACATTTGTGAGGCAGCGTAGTGGAATCAGGCTCTCGTCAAAATAATCAAAGTGAAGAAACTTGCATTATTCCGCATGTTTGTGATTTTTTCTCGAATTTTTGTTGTTTGGCTCAACACCTTTCATGCCCATTACCAAACTCGTTTCTGTGTGAATTTTTCTGAAAAACGTAGATTAAAGGCACACAAATGTAAAGTTTCTGTTACCACGGACTCTTAAGCTAAGTAGATAACTAATCGTTTTATTTTCTTACAAATTTTACCTCTGAAAACAGGTGACCCCCACCTCCTTCTTTCGCAGATATCTCGACTTGTATTCAAGATAAATGGATATTTTTTCATCAGATTAAAGACAAGTGAACAAGCTTTAAGATGATACCAATGACTCTACATGCCCAAATATCGACGAGAGCCTGATTCCACCACGCTGCCTCACATTTTTTTTGTTAGTTACATTTTCGAAGCGCCCTGTTTTGAACCAGATGGAGATACAATCGATCCTGCGTAAGACGGAAACCTGTCATAACGGAGTCTCCCCCCCCC
>NW_004797644.1:38823-40196 GCF_000002075.1 Aplysia californica | reverse complement strand
AATAATTATTATTATTACTACTAATAATAATGTTAAACATGCAATAGACAGATAAGAGATTTCCTTTTGTTTGAACCACCTGTATGCATAAACAAACACACCACTAGCTAGATTGGTGTTGTGCTGGGCTGTGGTGCGAATGAGCCTGGTTCGATTCCCACTTAAGCTATTTTTAATGTGAGTTATCTATAAAGCTTTCAAGGCTGTCTACTTTCTTGGCTTGGTCTTATCGGAGAATGACCATAAATTTGGAGATATGCTATGTGACTTTACAGTACAGTGTTGATTTTTGTTCTTATAATTTCAAAATCGTAAACCTAGAATTACATTTTTTTTGGGTATACTACCTCCCTCGCCCCTCCAATGTCAACTTCACAGCGTTCTTAGTTTACAGTAAACTAACAATAAATCACCAGTCTAGGGTTACATTATATTTTCTTTATTATTTAACCCCCCCCCCCTCCACACAAATACATTCCTTCGAAGTGGGAGGTTGGTGGGTGCTCTGGTGTGGTTTGATCCTTCTTTCCTGTCAAACAGCTATCGTCCTTATCTCATTTCCTTCTTTTTTGTGTTTGTTACTCCCTTATGACACCTCTACTCTAATCTAATCTTCGGCACTTATAAACCTAATTGTGTTGTAAGTGCCATAAAATAAGCAAGCCAGTCCTGCTCCTTATCATGAATTAGTTAATTAAAACATGTATGACATGCATTTACTTTTTCTCGCTTTTTTTCTTTTCTGTCAGCCCACCATGGGTCAGGAATCTTCTAGGAATCCGCCTAAAAATTTCCCTGTGTTACAAAACATGACGCCCAAGCAAAAAGACGTGACAGTTAAACTGACGCCACCCAAACCATGGATCAACCCTGCACACTCGTCAGCTTACTCCATTCCCGCCCGTTTGTCTAGAGACAGTGGTCACGACTCCGCTGAAAACATTGCTCCAGATCCACCAGCAGACGATCCCCAGCCGCCAGCGAAAAGACGGAGAACCGAACCTTCAGCAAACAGCGTGGCGTCCACTGCCAGTGATTTCGGATTACGCCCCTTGTCAAGTAGTCAGACGACTAACGCTGGTGACGTCAGTGGTGGTGATGGTCACGTGTTCAAGAAGCCGATGGAAACTAAGCTGTGGACGCGTCTTCGGGAGCAGTCGCTGAGAGAAAGGAGAGACAACTTGCTGCATTATGGGACGGTCCACTCCGGAGATGTGAACTGGGAGATGGTGGGCTGGTTTTCTTTACTTCTTTTTAGTTACTCTTTTCCCCTTCCCAACCCCCTCTGTCTGACTGTCTGTCTGTCTGTCTGTTTCACACACACACACACACATACACACACACACACACACACATACACACACACACACACA
>NW_004797644.1:36953-38452 GCF_000002075.1 Aplysia californica | reverse complement strand
GGGGGTAGGGAGTATATATGTGGAGAGAATAGTCTTTGCAGTAAGCGAAGGTTGTTTTGCTGTACTGCTTCAATGGAGAGTGGCTGTATCAACGTTTGGAAATAGACTCTACAAATTGTGTATTACCGCGTTTATCTTTTTGCAACCTTAACCCTTTGAACTCTGGGCTCTTGAGCTTTAAGGGCTATAATACACTGGCCTCCTTGGTAATTTCATTGATACATTTCTTTTAGGTATACTTCTTTAAAGCTCATTTTCGTGTTATCTTATCCACTTATCTCTAGTTGTTGTACCAATCAATTATGCTGGTAAATATTGATGCTGCTGTTTCGTATTTGTGTTCTGTTTTTATAAACATTCTCCATATCATAAGTTGGTGTGTCATACCGCTATTTCGCTACCTCAGAGTTTGTCGTATAGCTTTCCTACTGATATTTTGGTACCCCAGAAATACGAAATTCCATATGCCCAGAATCTAGTTTTGAGAAATGTGAATTTAAAAATTTCGAGTTTCACAACATGTACAGCTTTTTCGAAATCAATTCTTTGGATATCTTGATAACGACTACGAATTACCTTACGATTTTGATAGAACAGATAGACCATTTGGTTTTTGACCTCATGGTCTGAGTAACTCAAAACGGCCAAGAATGTCCGATAGAACTTTATAATTACATGTAATTTTAAGGTAGCGATTTCCGTACAGGGTCTTCAATGGGTTGATCTGACGTATTCCTCTCACTTCCAGGTGGAAGCTGTGTCTGCTCAAGTGTTCTCTCTGGTCGGCGCCTTCGTGGCCAACTTCCAGGAGGAATTTTACACCAACAGATTTTCCCCGGAAGAGCGAATTGTTGTAAGTAAAATATGAGGCTTGCTGACAAAATGAGTTACTTCTCGCGTTTCACAAAATGGAGATATTGGCCCAAAATCGACAAAAGGGTCAAATTTGTAGATTAAAAAAATTATTAATGCCATATTCTTTAAGTATAACATGCCTGTTTTATTCCATGGCCATAGGCCCTACTAATAAATCATACAAAACTTCACCTATAAGCGTGATAGGTCTATATCTTTTTCCTTATAAGTTTTGAATCCGAGAAGTAACCCATTTTGTCCGTGCGCTTCACAAATAATAATAATTGCACGTATACACATAGTATAGCGCATATCCACGCTGTATAGCATGCTCTATGCGCTTTACAGGTATTGTTATTCCAGCAGGCCCTAAAACACTCAGGCACATTCTCGGCTTCCCGGGAAACAAACAGTAACTGCGGTTTTTTTGTTAATGGGGCTAAGTACACCCAAAGAGCTGGCAGACGATAGATTCGAACCACGAAACCTCTGAGATCGCAGTAGTAAAGTTCCGCATGTGTTTGTCACTGAGCACAAACGTCCTTCATGTTGTAGGGGGGTGGGTGTGTGTGTGTGTCTGTTTGTCTGTTTATGTGTGTGTCAGTGTATGTGTCTGTGTGTGTGTATATGTATATATATATATA
>NW_004797644.1:31830-35160 GCF_000002075.1 Aplysia californica | reverse complement strand
CCCCCCCCAGGGGTGCACGTGAGCACTTTGTACACCACAGGGCCTGCCTTTGAAATAACTTATTTATATCCACAAAACTGTTTGATTTTTACTTATTTTTAGAAACATGTTTATGGAGAATGATTTCCCGTCAAAACTATTTACTACTTACAGCGCGGAACATTTTAAAGGCATGTTTCAGTCTTTCAATAGTTGAAATCTACATTTTTATCTACCATTTCACGAAATACCTGTTATAAATGTACTATAGCACTGTTAGGTAACCATTGACATGTTATATGTTCACCTTTGTTTCAACTACACATGTATACACTCCCACTTTCTGTACTACTTACATACTTTGCAGTACTAAGCGTTCGTGCTGGATGATTTCAACAACAAGAACAAGAACAACAACAAGAACAACAACAAGAACAACAACAACAGTATCAACAATAACTTTAGCAAAAACAACATCATCATCATCATCATCAACAACAACAACAACAACAACAACTCGCTACCCTAGAGGTGGAGGCCCTGGCGAAGAGCACGCTCTTCGGGGCTCTAAACATTTCGAACGGAAAGGCTACCACACACACAGCAACAACAACAACGACAACAATAACAACAACAACAAAGTAATTAACATATTTATATAAGTAAGTCTAATTTCTAAAATATAATTATTTCTTAGTAAATCTTAGTTGATGATAAAGTGCAAACTTTTGATTATCTGTACTTGTATTTTGTTACTGTGCCATTTTGACACTCCATCTAGTTCTAGGGATAACTGCACCACTGTTTTGTCACTTTGTTAAATTGTTGCATGGCAATTCAGTCTCACGAACTACTGCGCTATGTTCGCATAATGTAAATGAAAGATAATTTATTTCATACTATTGCCACACTATATGTACTTAAGTCTTTCATTTTCAATAAACGATGGATTCATCACCAAGACCAACAACAAGTGGTTCATCGTGTCTTTACTGGTGGGAGTCTTGTTTTTGTTCTAGTGACTAGAATCTTTTTTGAGTAAACGTTTTGCGGCACTTGCAACATAATCAAGTCATAATAAATATGCGTCGAAGATTAGAGGTGTTACAAGAGAGTAACAAACACAATAACAACAACAACAATAACAACAAAAAGAGGAGGGGAGATAATGACGATAAATGTTTAATAGGAAAAAAAGGAGCAGACCACACCAGATCACCCACCAGCCACCAACTCTTAGAATCTACCTGCTGGTGGTCGGAGGTTGCCACTAGATGGACCCTCTTCTTTTCTTTCGCTCTATTGTTTGTGTATGCCAGTCTTACCTTTTTGTCACCGTCACGAAGAGACCGTTATTGTGTTGATGTGCTTCTATGTAGTTGTACTTAAACTCAAACAAGAACCTTGCTGCTCCTGTATGGTCTGTGAGTGGCTGGTGGGTGCTTTCGGGTAGTTTGCTTCTTCTTTCCTATCAAATATATATTGTTCTTATATCCCCTTCTTCTTTTTTATGTTTGTTACTCTCTTGTAACACCTCTAATCTTCTGGAGCTCATATGACCTTTAGCAGTTGCGAGTGCCGTAAAACCTCTACTAAAACTAAAAACGGTATTGTCTGTTATGTTTCTATGTGCTCTGTCTTCTATCTTGTCCGTCTGTTACTTTACCCTGTGACTTGCCTTCTACTTCTATCCTGTTTGTCAGTTGGGCCTCTCTGTGACCTATTTTCTATTCTGGTCTGTCTGTTTTTATAGTCTGCACAACACCAAATGGACAACTTTTCGACCTCATTTCACCGAATCTAAGTGCCGAATCTCTCAGATTTTTTTTGCATGCGCCGCTGAATTCTAAAACACCTAAAAAGTCTCAATTTTTCGTGCATCATGTGCGACAGTTTGGTCAAACCCCCCAAAAACGGGGGTCAACAGAGTGCTAAATTTGAAGCGGTGCTCTAGGTATGTCACTGACCCCCCCCACCCCTCCGCCGTGCAGGTCCATAAGCCCTTTTACATATGCATGCCTTGTCCTTTTTTCGGGATTTGTTATACATGTAGAATAAAAGAGACGGCCTCGATCAGCTTTTTTAAAAAGAAATAGTTCAGTAGTTTAAAGGCAACATTTTGGGGTTTTGTAAACTAAATAATCTCTAACCTAAAAAAGCGACAGCAAATTGAAACGCATGCGATCTCAATGACGGAAGATATGAAAGAAATTCTACTCATTGTATATCACAATGAGTCGATCAAAATAAACCTACTGTCACCCACTAACCGCTGGATTGAAAACAACTCAGTCTTGCGGCTCATGCAGTCAGTAAAAAAAATAAAAAAAATAGATTTAAACAAACAACAAAACAACTAAAAAAAACAACCAAACTAACACTTAACTACCGTACTTGGTCTAATAAAAAATCCCTGCGCAGACTGTAATTAAATACTAACGATTATATATTAAAAAAAACACCTCTTTATATTTGTCGCCTGAGCACGAAAATTGAGATTTCTAAAGGTTTCTTTTTGGAATTCAGAGGCACATGCAAAAATTCAGAACAATTCGCCAATTAGCTTCTGTGTAATGAGGTCGACAAGTTGTCCATTTGGTGCTGTCCGGACAATAGTGTTATGTTTTTCTGTGACTTGTCTTCTGTTCTGTCTGTCTGTTATGTTTCTGTGTGTGTTATGTCTTTCTCTGATCTGTCTTCTGTTCTGTCTGTCTGTTATGTTTCTGTGTGTGTTGTCTTTCTCTGATCTGTCTTCTGTTCTGTCTGTCTGTTATGTTTCTGTGTGTGTTATGTCTTTCTCTGACCTGTCTTCTGTTCTGTTTGTCTGTTTGTTCTCTGCGGCCTGTCTTTTGGTCTGTCGGTCTCTAGTGTTTTTTTTTTAATTTAAATTTTTTATTATAAAAACAAACCCCCAACAATCTTCGTCTCTTTACAGTGGCGTTGGTGGCCCAGTGGTTTGCCGACGGGACTTGAAATCGTGAGACTTCGGATTCGGGGGTTCGAGCCTCAGCTCAATCCGACGTTGTGTCCTTCGGGAAAGGCACTTAAGCCTAAACAAATTTCTCACTGGGCTCGGTCCTTTCGGAGATGGACGTTAAACTCGGAGGTCCTGCCTCTTAAAGTATTGATAGGGGCGTTAAACCTATAACATTTTTTCGTCTCTCTACTACTGGGAAGCTGTATCACATTCGACCCGAGCCAGACTGACATGCACGGGAGAAGCCGCCCTCCATACTTTACTATGGCCTAAATTGTGTCGATGTGGAGTAAAACTAAAACATTTACGATCATCACAAATTCCTTGGGGGAAATAAACTTGATTTTGGCGTTTTTGCACCCCCCCCCCTTCTT
>NW_004797644.1:26790-31730 GCF_000002075.1 Aplysia californica | reverse complement strand
ACACACACACACACACACACACACACACACACACACACACACACACACACATGTATACACACATAAACAAACGCACACATACACACATGTATACACACATAAACAAACACACACATACACACGCACACACATATATGCTCAAAAATAGTCCAGTAATATACATGCACAAACGAAAGACACCAAAAAGTGTCAAAGTTTTTAATATATTGATATAATGCATGCATACCTTATGCAGATGAGGAACACAAAGGCGAACAACTATACTAACTACCGTACTGAACTGACTCACTGCTCCGATAGGATTTGCATACTGAGTGACTTTTACTGACCTCATTTTTGTGGTTTTAGTGAGAGTTTTTACGGAACTTGCAAGACAAATAGGTCATATGAGTGCCGAAGATTTGAGATGTGATCAAAGAGCAACATATTTTTTAAGAAAAAGAGGGGGATAGATAACAAACACAAGGAGGAGGGGAGATAAAGGCTATAGATGTTTGATAGGAAAGGAAAAAACACTGCCCGAGCACCCACTAACCACCCATAATAATATTTCAAAGGTTAAAACCGTGGACGTGCTGGTGACGCCATTTGTTATATATAAAAACGTCTTGCTGAGTTGGAGAAGTGTCTGTCTGTCGGTCTCGTCCCGCATACGTAATGGGTAGATGTGCTGGGATGCTGTTGATTCGTCTCCGGATAACCGGTTCTCGACTAAAATAATCCACCGCCATCATCACAGTCCATACCGTCCTGAGGAGGAGAAGATTGTTTATCCGGATTAGCCACAACCAGTTATGTCTGGACACAGAATATGTCCCAACTGTCATCTTGGGTGTAGTATTATAGTTGTCAAGCTCTTTGCCCTTGCGTGCAGAAGCAGTGAGTTCTATTCCTGAGCGAGGATGTTCTCTCTTTAACTTCTGGTATACGCAAGATTAAAGGAAACAAAATTTTTTTCATCCAGTTTTTCAACACCCCAAACTTCCCTAGAACTCCGCTCCCTTGTAACTTGTTTGCATTAAATAACACCAAACTACAAGCTATCATTAAATAGAAACTAAGACAACTTAGAGTTTTTAGTTTTTATTAAAACGAAAGTATTGAGAAAAACATCGCTTTAGTGTACACGAGAAAGCAAGAAAAACAGACAGCGGGTGGTTGGCGGGTGCTCTGGTGTGGTCTGCCTCTTCTTTCCTATCAAACATCTATCGTCCTTATCTCACCTTCTTCTTTTTTATGCTTGTTACTCTCTTGTAACACCTCTAATCTTCTGGCGCTCATATGACCTTATGCAGTTGCGAGCGCCGTAAAACCTCTACTAAAACAAAAAGACAGACAGAAACAACAAGGAGAAAGAAAAGTGCATGACTTACTACAGCTGGCGCCCTCCAACCACCTGCAGAGCTGGGTAAATAAACAGACGAACAAACAAACAAACCACACTGACAGCAACAACACCAACAAAACAAAGAATCGTGAGGCAGCGAACAATAACAGCAGCAGCAATGACAAAGACAACCGCCGCTATCACCTCCACAATAACAACAACAACAACAACAACAACAACAACAACAACAACAACAACAACAACAACAACAACAATAACAACAAGCATTTCGAACGGATAGGCTACCACACAGTACACACACAGCAACAATAACGCTCACACCAGGAGCTGCAGTAATAACGCCAACACCAACAATAATAATAATAAAAATAATTGCATTTATATAGCGCATATCCATGCTCAAGAGCATGCTCTATGCGCTTTACAACTAATATTACCCCGGCAGACCCTCTGAGAACACTCAGAAACATTCTCGGCTTCCGCGGAAGCATACAGTGCAAGCTGCGGATTTCATGCGCTCAAACACCATCAAACTGACAAGATCGTTCACTGTCTCTAGCCGGGTACCCATTTCCACCTGGGTGAAGAGAGTAAAATTTGTGCAAAGTGCCTTTCCCAAGGACACAACGTCGGGCCCCTGACGGGATTCGAACCCAGGACCTTACGGTTGCGAGCCCGAGAGCCTAACCACTTGGCCACCGACCAACAACAGCGGCAGGAACAACAAAACAACCAGAGGAGCAACGAAAACAGCAATAACAGCAACATCACACCAACAACAACACCACTATCATCATCATCATCACCACCACCACCACCATCACAATCACAATGATAAAAAACAACAACAGCAACAACAACAAAAAACCTCCACCACCACCACCACCACCAACAACAACAACAACAGCAGCAACAACAACAACAACAACAACAACAACAACAACAACAATTGTGTAAAACTGCCATCTACACACATACCACCACATCTCCGACCACATTTCCGATAGCTGCCCCGGCAAGCGCCCCTCCGAACGCTCCCATCATGGGAGAACCGAATAAACCCCCGCCCCGACTCTGTTGGACTGGACCGGGCGGAGGTGGAGGCGGGTAACCGGGTGCGTAACCGTATGAAACCGGATAACAGGTTCCATAGTAAAGTTGTTGAGGCGGATAACCGCCTTGAACTGGATATCCGGCTGTGGGCGGGTATTGTGAGGGTGGCGGGTACTGCATACCGGTTTGTTGCGGGTACTTCGCGGGGCCATATGCGGGTCTCACCTCAGGATTCTGACAGACCAGAACGGAAGATGAAGGGTTAACAACTTTGTGTTTGATTAGCTTTAGTAAGAGTTTTCCGGCACTTGCAACACAAGTTGGAAGTCAGCCAGCCAGCTAGATAGCCAGACAGACAGACAGCCAGACAGACAGACAGACAGACAGACAGACAGACAGACAGACAGACAGACAGACAGACAGACAAGCAGACAGATATGCAGTCAGACAGACAGATAGACAAGACAGAGAGACAGACAGGCAGACAGACAGACAGACAGACAGACAGACAGACAAGCAGACAGATATGCAGTCAGACAGACAGATAGAAAAGACAGAGAGACAGACAGACAGACAGACAGACAGACAGACAGATAGACAGATAGACAAGACAGACAGACACACCAACAAGACAGACACAACAGCGCTAAGGAAAAGGAGTAGGAGCTACCAATGACATTCTCCAACAACTTGTTCACTCAGTGTTTTATAAACTTTTAAAATTAACCACTAGGGGTTTATGTGGATATTTGAACAGTGGACAGATGGCTAGGTGGGTGGGTGGGTAGGTAGGTAGGCAGGCAGGTGCGTAGGTAGGTATTTCTATTATATCTATCTTGGTACCTCGTTCGATGAACGAACACAAAAGAATCGATTGTCAAGCCATTGTGGGATCAGTGTGCACTACATGTGAACGGAAGTCTCACTTGTTTGCAATGGTGTCTTGGAAGATAGACTGAAACTGAAAAGTAAAGTACAGTGACGAAATAAAATTCCTTAATATAACCGTGCACATTTTAAACGATTCTGAACCACCGTTATCTTTTTTCAAATTCGAAAGTTGAGTGGTTTGGAAGTTTCAGGCGACCAAAGTGACGAACTTTCACAAATATGATATACTAGCTGTGCCCCCTTTCGTTGAAAGGCATGATCGGAACACTAACATCAACTCAAAGTCATTAGAACTGTGCACCCTTTAAATGATTCTGAACCTCGATTAATTTGGTCAAATTCGAAAGTTATGTGGTTCGGAAGTTTTAGGCGGCCAAAGTGACGAATAATAATAATAATAATAATAATAATAATAATAATAATAATAATAATAATAATAATAATAATAATAATAATAATAATAATAATAATGTAATAATAATTATAACAATAATAATAAATGTCATTTGTATAACACAAATCTCCGCTCAACAGCAAGCTCTATGCGCTCCACAATCTATACTATTACCCCAGCAGACCTGAGAGAATTTTGAAACAACCTCAACTTCCTGGGAAGCATACAGTGCAAGCGGCCATTTATAGGCGCTAAAACACTAATATACTGACACGATCTTTCGCTGTCTATGGCTGGGTACCCTTTCCCACCTCAGTGAAGTGAGGAAAATTCGTGTTCAGTGCCTTTCCCAAGGAAACAACGTCGGGCTCGCGGCACGAACCCCCGAACTCGCAGCCTCCCGATTACGAGTCCGTTAGCCTAACCACTAGGCCACCGACGCCACATACATTGTACACAATAATTCTTGATCTAGTAGTAATATTTTGATTCAGTCAAATATTTATCTCCAGGGACTACAATCCCCTCCAAACAAATAAACACAAACAAACAAGCAAGCAAACAAACAAGCAAGCAAACAAACAAACACACTAACAAGCAAACAAATGAACAAATAAACAAACAAACACAAAACAAACAAACAGACAATCAAACAAACATTTAGCACCTTTGGTTTTGATTTGAAGCATCCCATAATATTATATTAAAGAGAGGTCGTGCCACGAAAAGCTCAAGTGTGGGTTCCTTCCATGGTCGATGAATAGCCAAGTCCCTTATCTGAAGAGGAAGAAAATAGTTAAAACTTGTAGTATTCAAAGTCTGTTTTAAGACTGGAAATTTATATCGGACTTTTTGGGCATAGACCATTTTCTAAACACAGACAGACAGAAAAACAGACAGACAGACAGACAGTTTTTTTAAAGTAAGAGTTATACGGCCCTTGCAACACAGTAAGGTCATATAAGTGCCGAAGAATAAATGTGTTACAAGAGAGTTACATACACAAAAAAGAAGGAGGAGAGATAAGGACGATAGATGTTTGATAGGAAAAAAGGAACAAAGCACACCATAGCACCTGCCAACCACCCACGCAGACAGACAGACAGACAGACAAACAGACAGACAGACACACAGACACACACACACACACATACATACGCACATACACACACACACTCACACACACACAGACAGACAGACACACACGCATACACAAACACAAATACTCTCTCTCTCTCTCTCTCTCTCTCTCTC
>NW_004797644.1:15043-24020 GCF_000002075.1 Aplysia californica | reverse complement strand
TCTTCTTTTTTATGTTTGTTACTCTCTTGTAACACCTCTAATCTTCGGCACTTATATGACCTTATTGTGTTGCAAGTGCCGTAAAACGCTTACTGACACAAATTCCTGTTCAATTGTTTTAATTTTGATGAAAAAGGTACCCATCTGTCTGGAATAGACGTAAAGACATTTGGGACCGAAGGAGGCCGGGGGTAGCTGCTAGGTGTTAGAGGTAAAAATCAACGATTATAAGTGGCGCCAAAGTTCGGTGGCTTCTAAAGCTATAATAATAACAATAATAATAAAATGAATTTATATAGCGCATTTCCACAAAGAAGTGCTCAATGCGATGTACAATAATACAAAGAACATATGAAGCGCAATGCTCCTATAGTAATCTCTTTCTCTCACTAGTCTCACTCTCTCTGTCTCTGTTTGTCTGTCTGTCTGTCTGTCTGTCTGTCTGTCTGTCTGTCTGTCTGTCTGTCTGTCTGTCTGTCTGTCTGTCTGTCTGTCTCTCTCTCTCTCTCTCTCTCTCTCTCTCTCTCTCTCTCTCTCTCTCTCTCTCCAGTACATCCTTGAGTAAAGACAATCCCACAAGGCTTACCCAGACACCCTCGCACACATTGATGAATTCACACAGTCATAAATTCTTACGTAACAGAACAGCATGAATATACTGAGAGAACATAATAGATACTGAGAGAACATAATAATATTTGTATTGTGAATGTCGGAGATTACAGATTGAAGCTGGACTGAAACAAAATGCGTTTTAAGTGCTGATTTAAATGTTGATAAAGTGTTGGACTCCCGTAGATGAGCTGGTAAAGCGTTCCACAAGGATAGGCGGGGTGTGAAAAAGCTCTCCCTCCGTGTGTCTGACTTTTGCTTTGGACAGGTCTTAAAAGTCTTTTCGTCGCCGATCTTAAAGGCCGAGATGGTATGTATTCGATGACCATGTCACAAAGATATGATGGTGCAATGCTGTTGACGCACTTAAAACAAAGAACAATTATTTTGTACTGAATTCGTGCTTTCACCGGGAGCCAATGTAGTTGAATTAGCATTGGTGTTATATGCTTTTAGAGAGATTTCTTTAAAATTATGCCAGCTGCTTGGTTCTGGAGTCGCTGTAATCTATTTAACGTTTCAATGGGAAGGTTTCCAAACAAAAAATTGCAGTAGTCTAGACGTGAATTGACAAAAGAAGAGATGAAGGTTTTGATAGAATCAACACTAAGATATGTTGACATTTGTCCTATTCTGCGTAGTTCTAGATAAATTACCTTACATAGATGGTTTATCTGATAGTGCATAGAGAGTTTGCAGTCAAAATAAACGCCTAGATTTTTCGCTTTATCTGTGAAAAAGATGTTATCATTCCCAATACATATATGGTCAAAATTGCAAAGCAATATCCCCAGTTTGGCATTGCAAAACAGAACTTCGGTCTTATCATCATTCATTATAAGTCTGTTTAACATCATCCATTTTTTTACCTCCACAATACATTGTTCCATGCTGGTAACTAGACAATTGAAATTTGTTGGCAAAACAGACTTGTACAGCTGAGTGTCGTCTGCGTACATGTGGTAGTTAAGGTCGTGCTCCCTAATTATTGAACCTAAGGGCTTTGTATATAGTGTGTATAAGAGTGGTCCAAGCACGGACCCTTGGGGCACGCCAAATAGCAAGCTGAAAATGGATGATATTTCACCTTTTCCAAGTAGACTGTGTATGATTAAACAAATAGGACCCAAACCATTCAAGAACAGTCCCAGATAGGCCGAAGCTATGGCCTAACCTCCTGATCAAAATTGAATGATCGATGGTATAAAATGCAGCACTTAGATCGAGTAAGGCAAGAACAGACACTTTGCCTTCGTCTGCTTCACAAAGGAGGTCATTCTGAACTTTTAAAAGTGCAGTCTCTGTGTTATGAAACGCTCCTCTGTAGGCCGACTGTAGCGTCCTTGGAAACTGCAAATTTACATTTTGTGTGCCTTTGATAAACATTTTTCAGTAATACTCATACAGAAACATGTTTTTAATGGGACATTTTAAAGTGTTGGGCCCAAATAAAAAAAAACAAATAAACAAATAAACAACCAAATTTCTCCAAAGGGAGTGGAGGGGAGGATATGTCGTTTTCTTTAATTTCGTAGTATATATTGTGAAGCGCATAGAGCTTGTTGTTGAGCGGGGATTTGCGCTATACAAATGCTATCTATTATTATTTAATTATTTTGACGTACACCTGATTTCTCCAGGATGCCACACAAAGTAACGTCCGTAGATGATACTCAAGACCCATTTCGAGTGACACAATTCTCCCTAACAGTGCGGAGCCACCTGTGCTGAGCTAAATTATTCCCGAAACAAACACTTGTTGTGCATAATTTTTTTTAGATCAAGGTTCTTTGAACATACAGCGCTGGGTTAATTGTTTTTGATAACGGAATGAAATGGAAAGGGCTTTATGCGGGTACAGCGGTGCTGAGTACAATTATAATTCATGCCCGCCTTGCTTTACTCCTTTCCACGTCGTCATTTGAGAATGAGTTGAAAGAAAACCTTATCAATCAACGATCTCTTTGCCTGGCTGAAAAAAAACTTTCGAAAAAGCCCCTTTTCTTCGGTATAAAGGTGTTGTTCACTTACACATGAGCACACGCACCCCCCCCCCCCCCCACCAAAAACAGAAACACTTGAACCGGGCCCCCCCCCCCCCCCCAAAAAAAACAGGCAACCCCCCCCCCCCCCCAACTCATACACGCTCTCAGTCACGCGCATTCTCACACTATTATCATTGTCATAAATTATAGCCATTCATTCACAGACACATAATATACACAAACAAACAGATACACACACTCACACAAACACGTTCCCACGGGTGCACCGGTTTTAATGCTATCAGTCTTACTAATAAGCACACATTAATGCGCTTACATATTATATACCTCTGTATTTGCGCTGTGTTGGTCTACATTATGTGATGGGGTATCATGTGGCTAGTTAGGACAGTGTGCTGTGAGACTGCCATGCAGTGATCAATGTTCCGCTCTGAGATACATCTTCAACATTCCAACTCGCAGTTTAAGGTCATGAGCTGACAAAAAATAAAGAAGAAATTTCTTATACCATATATATATGAAACTTAAAAGAATGGGTGAAAGGGAATTTGAATATCAAGGCTCCAAGATCTGGAAAGCTTTGCCAAGTACTTTCAGAGAGATCAAATCTTTTGATTCATTCAAATATCATCTGGAGTCATTTCTGTTCCTAGCTCATTCGCTGCGCCGAGCCGTGGGGGCGTTAAGCCGCCCCCGGCGGCTCGAGAACTGATCTTCAATTTTAGCTTAGATTCTATTCCAATCCACATATCCATGTTAAAATAAAGGTCATAATATAATGTTGACTTCCGGGTCTAGCATTTTCACTGAAATTCGGAAGTTTCGATTCAGTTTTGAAACGCGATTTCGTAGTTTATTCGACTTTGTTTTATTGCGATGAGAAAATTATAGCCCGGACACCAGTCTTAGTAATTTTACACAACAAAATCTATCATTATTTTGCCCACTAAATAAATGTAGGACTCTTTTTTATAATATTGATACGATTTGACTCATATTGCCAATGCACTGGTATTGAGAAATCAATATTTTTGAGTGCCAGATCTATATATCTAGGTCTGGATCTAAATTGTCAAAATGTTTTTTTCTCCCCAAAATCACTACTCTTTGATGAAATTACACAAAAGTGCCACTCAAGACATGTATAGGTTTATTCCAAATGCAATTCTGAATAATTCCATATAAGATACGAGTGGGTTTTTTTCTGTTTGTGATCGTTTTTCAAGATTATAATTTTTTTTTTCAATTCAGATGTTATGATCCAAATGTACAAATATTATGGAATATATGTAAATAACTGCAAACTTTTCAATATATTCCTGTTCTATAATCATTTATGGTTATTTTGATGTATCATTTGACTAGGTGCAAACATATCTTTTGAGTTTTACCAAAGATTATTAATTTTTTATTTTCAAATTTTATCCGCATCCAATCAAAATTGTGTTGCATAATCGCCTCTTACAGGAACCAAAGTTAAAAAATAGATAAATAAACATTACAGATGTATTCTACAAACCATACTGAAAATATTGGTATATAATACGTTGATATTTATTTGAATTTGTGGCCCCAAAGACCTTTTAACTGCCCACTAGTCATCGTCTCATTCGCCCTCCCGAGAAAAAAATTGGTCCACAAGCCGAAAATAATACGTAGCGAATGAGCTAGATTAATTAATAAGATGAATATTTGGAGTGATTTTAAAAAAAGTTGAAACACAACACTGTTGTTCATTGTATTGTATTGCTAAGTGCGTGGTCGTTACACCACAGACGCATATGTTTTTGTTTTCTAACTTTTGTCCTAACTTTTGACACCGGTCGTGGTGGGTGGTTTGTGGGCGCTCTGGTGTGGTTTACTCCTTCTTACTTCTTTCCTTTCACAAATTTATCGCCCTGATCTCTCCTTCTTTTTGTGTTTGTAACTCTCTAGTAACATCTCTTATCTTCGGCATCTTTATTATGACCTTATTGTGTTGCTTGTACCATAAAACTCTTATTAAAACCAAAACAATACTGGTCGTGATTGCTTTTTTCATTGACTTCCGGCGCTGCTCAGTGGCGACGAGGCTAGATCACGCAGCGGCAGATGTGTACCTCCAAAAACAAAGAAAGAAAGATATAAATGAAGTTTTTTACCCCCTAGCATAAGGCTTTTGTCAAAATGAGCATAGATGTGTGTTACTCTTAGAGTATGTATCTGTATATAACTCCAAATGTCTAGTACAATGTATTTAAATTTTTGCATGTGGTTGAATGATGCATTTGATGTAAATGTACATTTTGTCAGCTTTACTTCTCCTTTCATATTGAATTTTAATGAGAGTAATATATATGATTTAAATTTTTTGTATGTATACCTGCATGCGTTTTTACGGTCCTGTACAGCCAAGGAACATTTCCCTCTGGGATAATAAAATACTATCTTATCTTATCTTGTCTTGTCTTATTGTGGTTGTGGTCTACTGCAGGCTCTAAAGCTGATCGCTGCTGTTTGGGGTCTTGTCCACTTTTGTGTCGATTTGAGTTTTAGTTTTACAATGAGTTTTAGAGAGAGAGAGAGAGAGAGGGGTCTTGTCCACTTTTGTGTCGATTTGAGTTTTAGTTTTACAATGAGTTTTACTTGCCACACAATACACAGGTGGTTGGAGGGCGCCACTGGTAGGTCCTACTTCTTTACTCTCTCTCTCTCTGCTGTTTCTCTTTAACTTTTCCCCAGCCCCAAATGGCTATCGTTGTGCTCATGTGCTCTTCTTTACTCAAACTCATACAAACAACCCAAAGAGGTCACACAAGTTTCAAAGATTAGTGGTGTTACGAGATTAATATAATACTCAGAAAAGAAGGAATAGAGATATTTAAGAACGATAAATGTTTGAAAACAAACAAGAAACAAAACAACACCAGAGGAAGTGGGTAGTTGGCGGTACCTCTGGTGTGGTTTGCTCCTTCTTTCCTTTCAAACATCTATCGTCTTCACCTCACGCCTTCTTTTTTGTGTGTGTAACTCTCGTGTAGTACTTCTAATCTTCGGCACTTATTTGATCTTATTGTGTTGCAAGTGCCGTAAAACACTTACTAAAACAATAAAACAAACACCAAAGGATTCGCCAAGCATCCACTTTGAGTTTAGTGGAGATCTAACTTTTTTTTGCGCGTCTGTTCAAACTTATACCACAAAAAGATTAAGAAGCTGTACTTTCCTTGTCAAAATGTAAATCTATTCACACATTGTTTGTCTAAACTGTCTTATGTGGGATCGAGTATTTTTATCCCACTAGTGTTATCTGCCCCAATCTGTCCTTCTCTTTCTCTGCGTAGCCTTCTCCTCTCTTTTTTCATTCTATTTCTCTCTCTCACTCTCTCTCTCTCTCTCTCTCTCTCTGCGTGTGTGTATGTATTGACGTGTACATATGCGCTTAGGTATGTGCCATTCTGCATCAAATTTTTCTTTGTGGAGATCTATATAATGTCATCTTATCTTATCGTAAGGTGTCATATATCCCTTTTAGTTTCACTCTCTATTCAATTTCGGAAATGCTTTTATCTATCTGGAAACTAAACTGATTGGTTTTGCATTTTTTTACGGTATAAATTTACTTGCTAACTAGTCAAGGTGCACTTAAAAGTGTAATTTGTATAAGCTTTATTCCCAGTGACACTGGAGATCGGCCCAGAAACTATTCCCAGTGACGAACAGGCAAAGAAACCACTTGGAATAAGCCAAGAAACAATTCCCATTGACACTGAGAGCAGGCTCATTATAGTTCCCATATTGGGAATAGGCCCAGATGTTAAGAAATCAGATTTTGCTCCGATTAGGCCTATAGCATGCGCAATAAGTCTGAAATCAGAGTGACTGAGGTAAACAGGTGAAGGACTAAGATTCACTACGAATGGCTGGTGTCCATTAAGTGCCATGGAAATGCGAAAACATGCGCGCACGAGCCGGGAATCAAACACCGGACCTTTCGCATCCTTATTTGTAATCCTCTAGATCTATCCATTCTTTGTTCCTTTCTTTTATTTTTCTTCTTTCTTTCTTTGGTCGTATCTTGCTAAAATAAAAAGTCACATTTTTTGTGCGGAACTCCTCGTACATGTACATGTAAGATCCCATGCTCGACCGAGATTTTCTAAAATAGAGTTTCAAAGACTATATCTGTTCAGGTACCTCAAACCATTTTTTCTTCTGTTGGCTGATACACGGAATACAATGTTACAATCAGACAGAGCTTGCAAACACATGAAGAACAAACTTTATTTCAACTTCCGTCTGCATCGCAATTTTGTTATGAAATTAAAGTTCAAAAGCGAAGGCTTCAGGTTTTTTTAAAATGCAAACGAGTTCCGTTGTTTTGTTTGACGTTTATTTCGCGGACGGAGAAATAGGCCAACGGATAGCACAATCAAGATCTAAATGAAAACAATCCAGGTTTTTCCAGTCCCCACTCTGACTCCCAAAGAGGTGCAATTTTTTCGTCACATAGATTCAAGATCTAGATCTAGATCTAGATCTAAAACTCTTGAATGGATCTACTTGTCGAATTAATTGGCTGTTCATTTGAACTTTGTTGGTCCGGATCAGATTTGACCAGCTGATATCAGTATGGTATTAAAACAATTATTACACTCGTTATGGTGGCAGACCATGATTCATCCTACTTGTGAAATTGCCAGTTGTAATCACTCGTTGAAACCACTGACCTAAAAAGATATATTTAAGTGTCGAAGATTTGAGGTGTTGCTATACAGTGACATAAAAAAAAGAAAGAGAGAGAGAAGGAAAAAAACGATAGATGTTTGATAGGAAAGTTTAACTTTAGGAGATGATAAAAGTTTACGGCACTTACAACACCAAGTGGTTATAATAGAATTGCGGAAGACTAGAGGTGTTACTTTAGATTAGCATACAAAGAAAAGGAGGGGCAGACACGGAAGATAAATGTTTGATAGTGATAGGAACGAAGAAGCTCACCAGTCCAGAGATCCCGCCAACCAACCACTAAATTATTATACGCCACCTTCGGTTTCCGTCTGCTCTGCAGGTCAGTGCCACCCCAGGTTGGGTAGTATACAGCATCTCAGCAAAAACAAACAAACAAACAAGAAAACAAACTAACTGATATGCTCCATAAAGTAAAGAATAGGAGGCTTGTCTTTGGCATATAATCGCGAAAATTAATAACAAAACCTTTACATCACCGACGCTTACAAACAAGATGGAATTTTTTTTCCAGACGTTTGATAATACGACTACGTTTTCGCCATACAGAAGAGTGTTCTATGCTGCGATCGCTAAGTGGATTCATGCTTTCATCAACAACCCGATTACATGGACACAAAAGTGCAATTGCAGCCTAAATGAACACGAGCGTCCTTGAATTTCTTTGTATTTTTGGAGAGTTGATGGGTTCCGAATAAAGAGGCAGGATCGTGCTAGTGGACGTTAGGGTAGTTTGAAACAGGGAGTCAGAGAAAGAGAGAGAGAGAGAGAGAGAGAGAGAGAGAGAGAGAGAGAGAGAGAGAGAGAGAGAGAGAGAGAGAGAGAGAGAGAGAGAGAGAGAGAGAGAGAGAACGAACGAAATCGTGGAAGGTGCCAGTGACATTGCTCTCGTACCAGAGAGAGAGAGAAGGGTCGAAGAGATACTTTTACTTTGACAACGACCCGAAACGTTTTTCACGCTTCTTATTTGCGACATCTGTGAGACGTGATGAACATTCATAAGGTGGTGGAAAAGTGCGAAAAACTTCTTTTCGCACACTTTCTCAAGTGATAAAATTGTGTGAGAGAGAT
Organism: Aplysia californica; assembly: GCF_000002075.1. Lineage (NCBI taxonomy): Eukaryota > Metazoa > Mollusca > Gastropoda > Aplysiida > Aplysiidae > Aplysia > Aplysia californica. The sequence goes on along the minus strand of NW_004797644.1, from coordinate 15,603 downwards.
AGAATTAGGAATTGATTGATTTATCGTGCCAAAGGAGTTGTTGAAAGTATTGTTATCTAAATGTACGTACAAAACCTAAAAGGTCAAAATTGGTAACTATCTGAAAGAGGTATTGAACAACATGTAAATCGTATATTTGTGACCCTTCTTGCGCTCACATCGTATCTGTGATGTTTGTTTTCTGAGAACACTCGATGTACTTTAGCAAAGACAATGCTCGGAAGAAAAAGTGATAAGACAGTGTATGTCTGACTGGAGCGAGTGGAATACGTGAACAACTTCTTCGGGTAAGTAGCCAGTGTGCTTCTGGGCCATTATTTATTTATTTTTAAAAGTTTAGAACGATCAAAGAGAAACCCTTTCTAGAATCTAAATGTGTCTCAACGCGATGGAATCAATGGCGCGTCAATTTTTGGGCATACTATGGAGTTATTGGTGTCATCTTAAAGCTGGTTCAAGTGGGTGGTTGGCGGGTGCTCTGGTGTGGTTTGCTTACTTCTTTCCTTTCAAACATCTATCGCCCTTATCTCCTTTCTCTTTTCTATGTTTGGGTTAGTCTT
>NW_004797644.1:12867-13958 GCF_000002075.1 Aplysia californica | reverse complement strand
TGTGTGTGTGTGTGTGTGTGTGAATGTGTGTATGAATGTGCATGTGAACCAAAACAAGAAAATAGCACTGAAGAAACTGTAATGTAATGTACTGAGCCACCCACTGCTTTGTTTCGGCTTTTTGTGCCATACCCTATCAATATTTCGGAACTAGCTTTGTTTACCTCTATCATTTTTACTTCGTCTCTACTGTAACGGTTAAATGCTCAGTCGTACCGCAGGCAGAAAAACGAGGTCGATTTCCGTGTAGTGATAATTTTTATAGAGTCTGCCTCTCTGTCTTTTTGTTTGGATGTTGTATTCGGACCAAAGGGTCGCGCTTCAGCTTGGTCGGACGTTTTGCCCCTGGGAAAGGCACTTTACACGAATCTCCCAAATGTCTTGGTCCTTTCAGAGGTGGACGTTTAACTCGGAGTTTGCCTCTTAAACAACCTACTAGTGTTGATAGGGGCATTAAACCTGTACCATTTCAACATTTTAAAAATCTGGACCTAGCCGGGTTGGATCTGAAAGGGAGGGTCGAAGCCCGCCTCCCAAATGATCTATACTGTGTCGATAGAGGTGTAAAAACGCCTTCCATACAGCTTCTCCCGAAAAAGCCTCCATAATTATCTGCATTTCGTTAATGTCAGTTTTAAAAACATCTTTATCTTTTTAAAAAATCGGTGCCTGTTTAGCTGCAGGTCTTCCAGCACACGGAGTCATCATCACCATCATCATCATTGTCTTTCTCACCCTGCACCAGGGTATAGGCCTCGGACAAACACTTTCCACCTTTCTCTATCCTGGGCTAGCCTTTTGATGTTATTTCATGTCTTCCCACTTTTCTGTACATCAAATTATGTGATTCTTCTCCAGGTTCCATGCGGTCTGCCCTTTGATCCAACACACGGAGTAGCTGACGATAATCCACCTTTTGATATAAGATCAAAGTACGATCGGTAGCTGCTACCCCGTGGTGTTCCGGCCCACCGATTCCTTGGCTGCAGGCTACGGGCCCGGACCTATAGCAGGGGATAGATACCCGAAACCTCACACACTGCGTTCTGCTCATCTATCTATCTATCTATCTATCTATCTATCTATCTATC
>NW_004797644.1:9017-11145 GCF_000002075.1 Aplysia californica | reverse complement strand
GAGAGAGAGAGAGAGAGAGAGAGAGAGAGAGAGAGAGAGAGAGAAAGAGAGAGTGAGAGAGTAACATGAACACAAAGGCAAACACACACAAATATACACACACATTCACACACTTACTCGTTTAGAAAACCGAGACAGAATCATTGACTTAAACCCAAGCAAAGTATATTTTACCAAGCTCAGTTTATATCTATATAAATCTAAATGTATAATTAACATTTCGTTTTCATCTTGAGTCTACGAATAACAAGCGTGTTAATGAGCATAATTGAAAAGGAATATTCAAGTATACCAGATTGTTAAAAGAATAATACATAGCACGACATGTATGCACTGTTAATGTCAAACCATATTCATAAACATATAATGCTACCCTTTTGATATTATATGGTAAATGGCGGTAGCAACATAAATCAAACGACATTGACAAACAAAGGCAAATCGCAGAGACCAAATAAGGTAAATGACATTGACAAAATATGGTAAAGGATAATGACCAAACAAGGTCAATGACATTGACAAAATACGACAGAGGACTTTGAAAAAAACAACAACTAAAGGTCACTGACAAAATAAGGTAAAGGAAATTGACAATATTATTACCATGAAGGACAGTATTTTGATAATGTAAACAGAAATGACATTTATAACATAACGTTAAAGTCAATAACAACATAAAGCAACTTATGACATTGACAATTCAAGGTAAAGGGCCCTGAAAAGGTTATGAGGAAGAGTACATTGGCAATGTAAGAAAAAAGAAACTGACAACATATGGAAAAAGATATGGACAACATAAAGTTATAAAAAATTTGACAATAAAAGGTAAATGACATTGACAATAAAAGGTAAAGGATACTGACCAAAAAAAAGAGTAAAATTCTGAAGTAAGACGAACAGGAACGTATGACATGGTAACACGAACATAATCAGGGCTTGGGAATTGTTAGTGCACACTGACTGATGGCGTCATAAGGATTTCATCCAATGATTGGTCAATAGAACAGCAGTGGTTGGAAGGCCCCGCCACTAATACTATTAGTAATAGGAGGTCCTACTTATTTTCTTTCCCTCTGTTGTTGTTGTTTTTGTTTTTTTGTGGTCTGTCCATAGATGGGTCTGTCTTACTTCTCTTTTTCACTACAATAATAACTGCTCTTTTTTGTTTTGTTTAATTGTTGGTGTTTTAAAGTCGACAAAATGTAGCTTATTAAAAGAGCGGACTACGACTTGTCCTGTTTGGGAAAATCCGGGCTGAGAGGGAAACAATAACCCAGCATAAAAGTTGTCTCAACTCGGGAATCGACCTCAAATCTTCTGTGTGTGAGGGTTAAGCGTCTACTACACCACGGAGGCAGTTTTTATGACCCCATGAGTTATAACGAGCTACAACTAATGACAGAAACAATTATGTCAACAACCCCCCCCCCCCCCCCCCCCCCCGGCCTCCTTCCTCACGGAGCCCCTTCCACCACAGCCCACCCCCTCTCCGCTTAAAACAAACAAAAACAAAAACAAAAAGCAAAGCAAAACAAAAACAATGACAGCCACAAACCCAAAAAATTATATAATGTTTGTTCAACATTTACATACAGTGTGGAATGTTTTCGAGAGAATGTTCGGATATATTATGGAGTAAAAACAACGGCTTTCGATTCGTGTAAAAAAATGGTGGATTGGAATGAGACACGCGAACGTTTACATAGAAAAGTTATAGAAGTATTTACAATGAATGAGCAATGTTATTATGTCGTGCTGGAATCAACCAATAGTTGATACAATGTGAGGTGGTTCTTTTCAATACTTACGAAGAATCAAAGGAAAATTTGAACAAAACAATTTTAAATTGTTGCTTTGCACCCTAACCAGACAGTGAGTGGTTCAGATAAACAACAGCTCTGCAAACAAATTAAAAATCTGTGCTCTGACAGACATGACAAACGTGTTTCACGTAGATCTGCGTTTTGTCCCACCAAAGCACACTAACTTTGCGTCACCTATTGGGAGCTTTGAAGGTTTTCTCAAACCTTATATAATGTCCTCCTCTTTTGATAGCCTTTAAAAATTTTTTTAAATCTTTGCAAAAGACTAATTATTCTCTTAAAACGTATTGATATATTATATTATA
>NW_004797644.1:6754-8131 GCF_000002075.1 Aplysia californica | reverse complement strand
GCATGGGTGTGTATTTGTGTGTCCCCTGCTTGTACTTTTCTGTACGTTAGACAACTCTGAGCAGGCAACACATTGAATTATAATTTGTTCTCTCTGCCAATTTCTATTTTGTTGCACATATCTTAAATATTAAATACATACTATTTTTATAAAAATAGTATTTTGCAAGTCAATATTAATTATTATCTAGCAAAATTATGAAGATAGCTGAAATATAGCGAATGAGCAATAAACATATGGTTAAGTTTATATAATACGGTTACACGATTGACTGCAGACACAAAACAAAAATTTACAAAGTGACAAAACGTCATGGTCATGACACAAGGGCCTATGTAATTTTTCTCTCTCAGATTTGTAGGTATTTGGTACTGTAAAACGTATCTATTATTTGTTTCGTATCCTTTGTATAGCAGGATTTTGTTTTGTGAGTTAAAAGTCCAATTATTGAAAACTTTACACTTATGCTTAGTGAGTAATGAGGATGACTTTTCTTTCTTTCTAAAAAAAACAAACCCTTTTCAAAACCGCAAAATTTAATTGGGCTATTGTGATGTGACTGAGGAAAACATAATATGTTTCACAACACATTTTTAAAAACTCTCGTCAGATATCAATTTAACGTAAATAGAAGTCAAAATATCTGTTTTGAAGGAGGTGGAAGTCGCCTGGTGTCAGAGATAAAATTAGCGAGGAAATAGGCACAATGGCTTGATGACTTTCAAAGCTTTTCTTTGGAAACTGCAAAATACACATTTTCCATGTCTTTGATCACCGTTTTTTTTTCTTAGTAAAATTACACACAAATTTTTTTTCAAGTGGATATAAAAGGGGTTAGTACCCCCCCCCCCCCCCAACCAAACACAAAAACATAAACAAATAAAAAAATTAACTCGTGGGGTGCGAAAAAAATGTCGGTTTCTTCTATGTCCTTATTTGGACGAGCGCCTGATTTCCCTACGATGCCACACACAAACACACACACACGCTAAAAAAAACAACAACCCAACAACAACGACACCCCCCGCCAAAAAAAAAGCACACAAAAATAAAACGCACTCTCGCACACATGTTCAAACATCGATTCGTGTGACATTATCATAAAAAGTGCAGCCAGCGGCGAATGTGAACAAAGATGAGAGCGACGCTGGTCATCAACAGCGCATGCGCGGACGTGGCAGATGGGGCGGAGTTCCGGATGATGGTTGTGACAGGGTCATAGATAACTTGTCCTCCTGTGGATGAAGCAAGGAAAGTGTATGAGTTTTACATCTTTATCAACACCCGCACCCCTTCTATTTCGCTCAAACATCTTCGTGGACACAAAGAGAGAGAGAGAGAGAGAGAGAGAGAGAGAGAGAGAGAGAGAGAGAGAGA
>NW_004797644.1:1356-3705 GCF_000002075.1 Aplysia californica | reverse complement strand
TAGGGAAGTTGGTGTAAGGGAGGGGAGGGGGGGGGTAAAATAAACGGGAATAAGATTTGTATTTTATCGTCATAATCATCATTATCATCATCATCATCTCTTCATCATCATTATTGTCAGCACGACCTGCCGCAGCAGCACCAACACCTACAACATCTTCACTCTCCTTCATAACATCGAAATCACCGACACTCTCCTCTGCTAGACATTGTGCCATCTTTTTCCAGTGTCGGCCTAGGTGGTTTTACTCCCTCATCAACACAATTTGTGAGACAGCGTGGTGGAATCAGGCTCTCGTCAATTTTTGGGCATGAAGAGTTATTGGTGTCATCTTAAAGCTGGTTCATTTGTCTATATTTGGATGAAAATAGTATCCATTTATCTTGAATACACGTCGAGATATTTGCGAATGAAGGAGGTGGGGGTCACTTGTTTTCAGAGATAAAATTAGTAAGAAAATGGAACCCAAAGTTTAGTTATTTCCTTAGCTTAAGAGTCCATGGTAACTGAAAATTCACATTTTTTGTGCCTTTAATCAACCTTTTTCAGGAAAATTCACACAGAAATGAGTTATTTAATGGGCATGAAAGCCAAAAATTGGATAACAATTCACAAACCTATGGAAAAATGCAAGTTTCTTCACTTTGATTATTTTGCCGAGAGCCTGATTCCACCACGCTGCCTCACATTTTGTTTATCCGGGAGGCAAGCTTCCGACCCTGCCTGCCTGTGATGTAGCGATTAGCCGCTTCGCTACCACATGCTGGAGACCCTAGTTTGATTCCCGAAAAGGGGAAAAAGGGAAACGTTCTTTTATCGAGTATCTCAGACTTTCTGCTGAGAATCTGGGCGGCAAGGTTCCCGATTATTGAAAGCTAGTAATCGTAGGAATCGACTCCGAACCCAATTACTTACTTTCTAATGACGTGATTTCTTCCGGTGGTTACCTGGTTGGCTCCGAACATCTTCAGGGTTAAGGATAACCTTGATTTCGGAATACTACGAAGCATCAACCTCTATTTTTCGAAAAATAAATTCTTTAAAAAAAAAAGATTTTAAAGATAAAAGTAACTGGTAACTGTTGGTTTACGTAGAAAGGAGACGGAACTTTACTTCCGTAGTATTAATCGTGGGAATCGGTTCCGGAATCAACTCTTCGCCCAGCTCTACCTCTCAGCCCGCACTGGCTCTGACGGGCAGGGTCAGGAACCCGCCTTCTAGTCATTTTGGCATGTTTGGAGTTTTTGGCTCTGAAATGATGAGCAGAGCCAGCCTGGTAGTATAGTTCACTTGGATAAAGAATAATCCAAAAATAAAATCAGCTGAGTGTACCAAAATTCCAGTGTTTCACAAAGCCGCAATTGTTCGAAATTAACAGTTTTTTCCCCCATTTGTTCAAAATGGCTAGAAATGACTTAGATCTAGATCTAGGAAATTAAATGTATCATGTGAGCGTGACTGCACGTTTGAAGACAACCGTGTACTCACCGTCTGCCACTGGGTATTGTCTGTGTTTTGCTCGAAGTATCGTCTATAGTACACGCGGTATCGAATACCGGGTCCTCCCCACAACTCTCGGGGCAAAGGCTGGGGAGGAAATGGCCAAGTTGGTTGTGGAATTGTCTCAACGACTGCGAATTCAATAATGAGAATTTAACCACATTGAAATAATTCAAAACACTTTGAAAAGAGTTGATAACAGTGTAATCGTCTCGTAATCTGACACGCCCCCCCTCCTTCCGACCACGGCTCTCTCAGAAAAGGGAAATAAAAATAAATTACCAAAATCTTTTTAAAAAAATGGAAAAAACAAAAAGTTGAAAACAAAAAAAAATAGAAAAGAAACTAATTTATGGCGTGAATAAATAGAGCAAAAGAATGTATTAAAAAACATGAAACAAAAACAAAACAAAATGAAGCAAACACTATGATAAATAAGATAAATATACACGTTAATAAGTAGGCCTACTTTGACCAAACGACTTAAGAGAAACGAAAAGAAAAGAATAACAAAGAAAATAAACAAAAACAAACAAACAAACAACAAACCAAAACAAAACAAAAGAAGAAATTCAACTTGTTCACACGCACATACAGTTTGAGATACAATATTTTGCGGGATTTTTTTGTTTTGTTCGGCTGAACAAAAACATTAGGGAGGGGGCTCTCTTGGCCTAGAGGTTAAAGTGTTGGCCTCTCATTCAAAGGTCCCGGGTTCGAATCCGGGTAGCGACCGAAATTTTTTTTCTTCTCTAAAATTGTCTCCTTTCACCTCCTTTCCTGCTCTCTAGCAGCGTTCTGCTGTCTGCTTTCATTTCCACATTCTGCCCCCACCCCCTCACCTCCTTT
>NW_004797644.1:0-1058 GCF_000002075.1 Aplysia californica | reverse complement strand
AAAATTTCCTACCAACTGAAAATATTTGGCGTGTCCCGCGCGCTCATATGACCTTATGCAGTTGCGAGCGCCGCAAAGCACTTTACAAAAACAAAAAAAACAAACACTAGGGATAGCGGGGCAAAAAGTCAGTAAAAAAACCCCCAACAATTTATTACTTGAGTTTTGGTGGTAGATCATGCTTTATCCTTTGAGTGAAATTTCCAAAGTGTAATCCCGAGATTCAACGAATGATTGGCACTGGCGATTTCACAAGTAGGATACATCATGGTCAACCACCCTACCCATTACGCATGCAATAAATTTGTCATACCATACTGATATCAGCTGACGAATTTTAGATCTGGATCAACAGAGATCAAATGACCAGTCAAGTGGTCAAGTAGTCCCACTCAAGAGGTCTCATATGGCAATAAAATTTCCCTGCCTATCGGGGTCAGAGTGAGGAATAGTTTTTTTTTAAATCTGTATTTTTTCTCTGCTTCTAGCTACATTATCCATAATCATGCCTCCCTCCGCAAAATAACCCGCAAATAAAACAATAGTAACGTAAACATACGCAGAGCAAGCAGAAAACGCCCGATTTCACAGGTTAAAGATGAGGAAAATGCATATTTACTCGTATATGTTAAGGTGTCGTTAGAACAGAGATGCCATTGACTTTGATACTAAATAAACTTGGGAATCAAAACAAACCAATGGTTATCTAATTAGAGTTGTTTCAGAGAGTTTACAGTAATATTACTGTAAACCCTCTCTGGTTGTTTGCAAGCATGGACTTGTGCATTATATTATCTCACTGTATTCTGGCGTTATCCCGGTTCACAATGGTGCGCACCATTATTGACTCAGTTTGGAACCAAACGAACGGCAACAGAGAGGCTTTATTTCACTGGACATGCGATGCTAAAAGAACTCTATGTACAGTACAAAGGACGGACAAAAGCAAAAATTAATATTCAAACAGACAGCAGACACATCTACGCGCGCGCGCGCACACACATACACATACACACACACACACACACACACACACACACACACACACATAAATACAC
>NW_004797643.1:766631-767893 GCF_000002075.1 Aplysia californica | reverse complement strand
GTCTGTCTGTCTGTCTGTCTGTCTGTCTGTCTGTCTGTCTCCCCCCTCTCTCTGTATCCAACGACACTACCGGATCATATTACAGATGCGACGAACTGAATAATATTTAAAGTGCATCTTTCTCGATTAACTCTGCGATAGACATTGAAACGAATACGCGTTCATAATAATAACTTTTAAAAATAGAGAAAATAAAAATTTAATAATAACCACAGATGTTGCCTCAAGTTTCGTATGTGAGCTTATTTCCTGCACACAGAGCTGACATTTCTCATGCAATGCTGCCAATTAGAGCTCTGCCTATTCGACTCTGCGATTCAACAACATTTATGATTTATTCGCTATTCATAGCTATTTGAAACGAAGCAGAGCCATTCGAATGTCGCGTACTTTTTACAGATAGTGGGTTTCTGAACCCGTCGTGGAATTGGGGCATCATATGGATTAAATACATAAATAATTTGTACTTGATGAATATGAGACTAGGCGATAAATGAAGCCAACACGAGGACTGAACAGCGCATGTTTCTGTAATACTATATTTTAGGGAAAAAAAAACAACCCCAACAAAACGAAAAACAACTTTTCACCTTAAGTAAAAAAACAACAACCCAAAACGAAAGCAAAACAATACAAAAACAAAAAAGACCATCCTAAAAAAAATAAAGAAAGAAAGAAATAAAAGGATAAAATGAAATGAACCAAGATAACTAAAAATAAAGAAAATAAATAAATGGAATCACATTGTATTCGAATAGCACGAATAATGACTTCACTAATCGAAGCGTCGAAGAAGTGTCTTGCATGTCTCAACAAAAAATCGTACAACATTAGCCTACTTAACTGCCAACGCTCCCTGTTCACCCATCGTTTCTTCGTGAATTGTAGATATCTAAAACGTTTTTGAGTGAACGTGGCGTGTTATTTTGTGTGTTGTGTCTATCCTTTCTGTTGCTGTCTAGATCTACATGAATATGTCTGTTTACGCTGTCATCCGCTTGTCAATGTCATTGGGTCTGTCTGTATCTCGTTTGTTTACACATTTCAAGCTCTCATTCTCTCTCCCTCTCTCTCTCTCTCTCTCTCTATCGCCCTTTGTCCCTCCCCCCTCCTCTCTGTCTCTCTGACTCTTTCTCGCCCCCTCCCCTCTCTCTCTCTCTCTGTCCCTCCCTCGCTATATCTCTGTCTCTCTGTCTGTCTCTGTGTCTCTGTCTGTCTGTCTGTCTGTCTGTCTGTCTGTCTGTCTGTCTGTCTGTCTGTCT
>NW_004797643.1:758801-760210 GCF_000002075.1 Aplysia californica | reverse complement strand
GAGTGTAGAAGAGAGAGAGAGAGAGAGAGAGAGAGAGAGAGAGAGAGAGAGAGAGAGAGAGAGAGAGAGAGAGAGAGAGAGAAAGAGAGAGGGGGGAGGAGTGTGTAGAGAGAAAGAAGGAGGGAGACTTGTAGAGTTAAAAGTAATGGCGTTTTTTGCTGAGTTGGAGACATCAAAGTAGAAAGCCAGAAAACTGGATAAAAATATGTGAGGCAGCGTGGTGGAATCAGGCTCTTGTCAAAATAATCAAAGTGAAGAAACTTGTATTTTTCTGCTGGTTTGTGAATGTTTATCAGATTTTTGTTTTTTGGCTCAACACCTTTCATACCCATTGAAGAACTCATTTATGAGTGGATTTTTCTGAAAAACCGTGATTAAAGGTACAGAAAATGTATATTTTTAGTTACAACGGACTCTTTAGCTAAGGAAATAACTAATCTTTGGCGGCCATTTTCTCCCTAATATTACGTCTGAAAATAAGTGAACCCCACCTCCTTCTTTTGCAAATATCTCGACTTGTATTCAAGATAAATGAATATTTTTTACATCCATTTAAAGACAAGTAAACAAGCTTTAAGATGATACCAATAACTCTACATGCCCAAAAATAGACGAGAGCTTGATTCCACCACACTGCCTCACATATAGTATTATTATTGTCACAATGAGATGGAACCAGGCATACGTCATGTGTTGGATATGTAGACTTTTTGGTTTACTCATAAAACTAATTTATTTGTCTTGCTTTCAATGAAAAAAAAAAATCATCAAATTAATGCTCAGATTCTTCCAATGTCAGCTGAAGTCATTTCTTTTTTTAAATTAACAGGATGAGCTTTTGGGGTGATTTCCTTTTGGTCAGAAAACAATGTGTTATGATACTGTTGAATATTGTATTGGATTGTAAAACAGCCTATGTACTTTAATCGAGGTTGGGCGCTATATAAGTGTCATTTAATTATTTTTATCATTTTAAATAAAATATCCGTCTATCCTGAATAGAAGTCGAGATAATTGACATTGAAAGAGGTGGGGATTGCCTGGTATCAGAGGTAAAATTAGCAAGAAAATGGCGCCAATGTTTGGAGATTTTTATGGCTTGAGAGTAAGGAACACTAAAAATTTACATTTTCTTTGCCTGTAATAAATATTTTTCAGCAAAATCCACACAAATATGTGTTTCTGAATGAATTTAAAGCAATTGAGCTAAATATAAAACCCCAAAAATTCAATAAAGATTGACAACACGCCAGAATATTGCCTGTTTCTTCGATTTCATAATTTTGACGAGTGTCTGGTTTCATAATAATGCATCACATGACCGTTACTGCGCTAGCAAATTGGCACATAATCATCTTCGCTACTTTTGAGATAAACAGAAAGAAAAAACAACAAAAAACAACAACTCC
>NW_004797643.1:755307-756366 GCF_000002075.1 Aplysia californica | reverse complement strand
CATCCCCCCCAAAAAATCACAAACAAAACAAACAAACAAACAACAACAAAAAACAAACAAACAAACAAACAAAAACCCCCACTAAGAACACACACCCCCCCAAAAAATAACAACAACAACAACCCACAACAAACAACCACACTACAAAAACAGCTATTCATTGGATATCAAAACGTTTTCTAACAAATAATGTTTACGAGGATTATTTTGATTAATTAATCGGAATGAACTCATTACAAATAATGAATTGTTGGTAAAAGCTGGAATTTACGATACAAATATGGCCATAAAAAATGAGAAGAGGGAAATATTTAGAACACGTCTTGAGAATGCTAGAGATGCGATTGCCTTATCAAACAATGTATTGGAGTCAAAATGGCAAAAGGAGAAAAGGTAGACCTCCTGGAGGTTGTGGAATCGCAATCAGGGATGATGTAAACACCCAGGACCTGGATGTGCCGAAGTCGGTGGAACTGACCTTCGTGACAGAACCGGGATAGAAAACATAACATTATGTTCGCTTTTAAGCACAAGGGGGCTATCCCGAAAAATGCTGTTTTGAGAAAATCGAAGGTAAAGTTTTTTGCCCTAAGTTCAGTTTCTTTAAAATACAAGGAGAGTTTTTCTCTTTGACCAAACACATGTACACACCAATGAAACCAAACTTCTCCTGTAGGTAGAGCACTGCCCACTTTTGGTGTAGGTCAAGATTTCTGGAAACTCCCGATATCTGGGTTAGCCGGCTTGTCCTTGAAAGCGACCATATTACAACTGAAAGAGCTGAGGAGCTGGCCTACCATAGAAAATTGCATCTCCCTTCGACTCTTAACGGCCACAGATATTGAAAAAGTAGAGTAAAAGTAGGTAAGTATAGTGGCGACCAAAAGAAACTTGAAGATGTAATCACCCAATCATCGTTTTAAAAAGCCTTTCACCACCAACTCATAGAGCATACCAATTTAACCGTCTCCGTACGCCTTGTTTTCCTATCGTATCCATACGACGTGTGACACCACTTTCCAAAGACGAAATTTTCTAGTTAATCCGATCTGTGCGCTT
>NW_004797643.1:747979-753726 GCF_000002075.1 Aplysia californica | reverse complement strand
TTTGTAGGAAATTACAGCTATTGAGGACATTCATCTAAAGAATACATATACGCTTCGGTTCTAGTTTGTTTCATTTTGTTTCTACCGTTCTTTGCTCCTTTTCCGCTTCGTGTGTTGTCGTTGTGCTTTTCGCTGTTTTTGCTAATTGTGTGTGTGTGTGTGTGTGGACGCACGTGTGCGCGCGCGTGTGTACGTATGTGTAGTCTACGTGGGTGCATGAGTGGCCGACGGATTTAGTGGGTACCAGAGTCAGTAATAGTTTTATTTGTTCTTTTAAGAGTGTTTTACGGCGCTCGCAACGTAACTGCGTAAGGTCATATGAGCGCGCGGGACAAATTAAACATTCTTTAAAATTTAGTAGGAATTTTGCATTTTAGCCAGATGGCAGCCACAGTCTACTCTTGTCTGTTTCACGACCATCAAGGGATCTTTAAAGTGCGCAACTTGCAAGGGAACTCCGAGATGTACAGACAAATGAGTAGCAACCGACTCTTTGATAACGACATAATATTTTCTTTCTTTTTTTGTATAAATGTGTCTCGAAGCGGTGGAATCAAGCCTTCGTCAGTCATTAATATCAACGTAAAGCTTGTTCTTTTGTCTTGCATTTCGGAAAAAAAATAATTTAAAAAATACCCACCTATCTTGAATAGAAGTCAAGATACTTGCAAATGAAAGAGATGGGATTGCCTGGTGCGAAAAGTAAAAAAATAAGCAAGAAAATGGCCAGCAAAGCTGGGGACTTGCAACGCTTGAGTGTCTTTGGAAATTGGAAATTTACATTTTTCACTCCTTTAATGAACATTTTTCATCCACGTGGAAATTCATTTTTAAAAGGACATAAAAGGTGTGGAGCCACCCCCCAAAAAAAAACAAAACAAAAAAAAACAACATTTTCAACGCCCAAAAACTGATCATTTCTATTATTTCATTGTTTTGTCATACAACATACATACATTACATCTTTGATTTATTCTAGACACCAAATATCGACCCCGGGCTCTTGCGGCTTAAGCAAACATGTTAACTTCAACATTAGAAAAAACGCCTGCTTCGTTCACTACTTCAGATCTACTTTTACTTTACTTCACTTTTATCCGCTGCTTATATCCTTTTGGGTGTCGCTGGAAGAAAGAGACGTCTCTCTGTCGCCAGCCAGAGAGCTTAATCTTGCATTATTTTTTTTAGCAATAAATAATCCGCTGCCGACTTGCTTGCTAGACCTATCACTGTTTCACCAGAGCCTCATCAGCCTGCAACTTTTCGTGGTGACCCGGGTTCTCCTTCACGGCAAGCGTGACGCCTCAGTGGCATAAAGCCACACCGTACTTCGTTGAACCCAGCAATCCCCTACTTTGTCCAGTTTCCACCTCCCAGGACGTCGACTTCAGATCTATTGAAGAGTTTTAACCCTATCCGTACGCCCTGGGGTCCTTTTGTACCCTGGGATTGTATTCTTCACATTTTAGAATACTTCTAGTACGAAGATCTCTTTGAAACTTTCAGTATTTCTCAAAAAATCATTTTGACAGACTGCTATGCAAAGCGTACAGATCGGATTAACGAGTAAATTTCGTCTTTGGAAAGTGGTGGCACAGAGTTCCCCACGTTGTATGGATTCGATTGTAGAACACGGCGCAAGGATAGGCTTAATGACCCCAGGACGCTTCCACTCCATTCGCACCAGCTATCTAGGGAGCGTTTGTGAGCTCTAAATATGAAGGACGACAGAAATATTATTGCCCAAGGATGACTCAATGACGGGTATTAGGAATGGAAAAAGACAGATGAAGAAAAATATAAAAGAAAAATAGATAGATAGATAGATAGATAGATAGATAGATAGATAGATAGATAGATAGATAGATAGATAGATAGATAGATAGATAGATAGATAGATAGATAGATAGATAGATGGATGGATAGATAGATAAATAGATATACAGATAGAGAGAGAGAGAGAGAGAGAGAGAGAGAGAGAGAGAGAGAGAGAATGGGGTGGGACACACATACACATAGAGAAACAGAGAGAGAGAGAGAGAGAGAGAGAGAGAGAGAGAGAGAGAGAGAGAGAGAGAGAGAGAGAGAGAGAGAGAGAGAGAGAGAGAGAGAGAGAGAGGTGTTTGTGGAGGTGTATGAACCCGTTAACTACCAGCAGAAATGGGGGCTTTTTGCCAGACAAGACAGAAGTTGGAAAAACCGAATTGAAATAAAGAAAAACAAGTCTTAGTACTAATATACAAAGAATTACAAACGACGTCAAACACGCGATATTAACCCTATCCATACGTCGTGTTTTACTGCCGTATCTATACGACGTGGGGAACTCTGTGCCACCACTTTCCAAAGAGGAAATTTACTTGTTTATCCGATCCGTACGCTTTACATAGCAGTCTGTCAAACATGATTTTTAAAAGAAATACTGAAAGTTTCAAAGAGATCTTCGTATTAAAAGTATTCTAAAATGTATGTGCAGAATACAACCCCGGGCGTACAAAATGACCCCAGGGCGTACGGATAGGGTTAAGAAACAACTCATGTCGCCCCCTGGAGAGACAAGAAAAAAGTGTTTGAACATGAGCACTTATGACATTTTCTTATTACTGTCGTTCATCGGGAGGTTGTTCTCTTTCAGGGGTTGAGAGGTATGGGGGAGGATTTCTTTCTTCCTGTATACGAAACAAGAAAGTATTCTGAAACGATTTTCCCCGCCATTATTCTGGAAAATCCAAAAAAATCATGTACAAAAATGTAGTTGTAGACTTATTTCGCAACTTATTCTTTATTCATCAAGCGCTGTGACACACAAACAGGTGGGGAAATACCCACGCAAACAAAAGTCATTAACATACCGTCTCATCTTTGGAGTTCTTGGAAAATTGAATGAGAATCAGAGTTAAAAACAACAAGAACAACACAACGATAAATAAAAAATAAATAAAACCCTAAAAAATTGTCTGTTATAATAAATGACCAAAAGGCGGACTAGCAAGCCAAAGTAATCCCTCGTCTGTCTCGTAACACAAGGCGAGAACGAGAGAGAGAGAGAGAGAGAGAGAGAGAGAGAGAGAGAGAGAGAGAGAGAGAGAGGGGGGGGGACATAACTCATCAAGACTTAATGTTCGTAGTATTTGACAGGGCACACAGACATAGTATAGTAGTTTCTAAACGTAACACTGTATTGACAGGGGCTCTTGTTACAGATTAATTTGTTCACTTTACGCTGTATCTGAATAACGTCATCCGTCCATTCTCTGCTAGGTCAGTGACTGCTTGCCTGTTAGCACCATTCTGACACGGAAACACATTAACAGCAGGATTAAAACTGAGCCAGGTTGTCATGATACATTCGGAACAAAAAGAGGTAAATGTAACCCAATTCCCAAACCCACTTATCCGAAAAAGGTAATAGCGACCAACGAGTAAACGAGTACTAAGCAAAGAGATAATCCGAGCACCAAGCATTAACCACTTCACAGCCAGACCCGAGAATTGAGTTATGGAGCAGGTGTAAGAGTAAAAGCGATTTTCACATACCTGCGTTTCACAAATCCAAGTTTATCAGACATAAGAGTCCATTAAAGGCTACTGTTTTATTTTAAGTAAGTAGTTTGATTACGTCGTTGCCCCCTCTCAGCCGAAAATGCTGTCGACCCAACAATGTTAGCGACAGTGAGCTGATCTCCTTCAGATCTTTCTGTTTACTAAAACAGTCTCCTTCCCTTCACACTCTCAAAATCGATTTTTTTAAAAATTCTCTCGGCCATTCAAACTTGGGGGATTCGATGAATAAAAGCTAATTACCTACCTTTAGAGATTGAAAAAAGAATAACATCTGGGCATGCAGAAAAAGACCAGTAAGTGAAAAGATAACCAGAGCATTACATAGGATTGTCTTTTATAAACAAGCGCCTATGGTTATACTGCAAAGTATAGTCTTCTGGAATTAAGCTCATGGGATTTGGAATGGCGTATGCAAATTTACAAAACCCATAAAACTAACAATTGTGCTCATTTTTAATGTTGAAATATTACATGTATTACGAAACTTGCATTTTTCCGCAGGTTTGTGAATTTTGATCTAATTTTTGTTTTTTGGCTCAACACCTTTCATGCTAATTTCTGAGTGGATTTTTCTGAAAAGCGTTGGTTAAAGGCACAAAAAATGTAAATTCTCAGTTACCTCGGACTCTAAAGCAAAGGAAATAACTAATCTTTTGCCGCCATTTTCTCACTACTTATACCTCTGAAAACAGGTGCCCCCTCCTCCTTCTTTCGCCAATATCTCGACTTGTATTCAAGATAAATGGATATTTTTTCTTCGAAATAAAGACAAGTGAACCAGTTTTAAGATGATACCAAAAACTCTACTTGCCCAAAAATTGACTAGAGCCTGATTCCACCACGCTGCATCAAATATATGTAATTACATTCGTGTCCCTGCAACTGCACATTTCATATTGCCCACTACTGAGGTACAGCAGTGATAGTACTTCCCCTTAACCACTTAACCCCTAACTCCTATTGCATAGAAGGAGAGGGGGGGGGGTGGATGGATGGGGTGTTGAGTTTGGTTTTGGTTAGGGTATAGGGGGAGGGATGAGGGGTATGGGCGAGGGCTGTGGGTGGGGGATGAATGGGGATGAGTATTGGGTAGAGCATGAGTGGAAGGGGGAAGGATATAGGGTATGGGGGTATTTGGGGTTGGGCAAGGTATAAGTGAGGGATAAGAATTCATTGGGTGAGGGGTTTAAGGGGAGGGATGTGGGGTGAGGGATTTTTGGTTGAGCAGAGTATGGGAGAGGAATGAGAGGTATGGTGGGACGGATTTGAGGTTCGGTATAGGGTATAGGGTATGTGTATGGGGGGGGGGAGGGTTTGTTAGTGTACGGGGGTGAGGTTTTGGAGCAGGATGTGAAAAGTTTATTTGTTTGCGGTAAGGATTATATCACCATGTTCCCAATTTCCCCGCCCTTCCACAGACACAAAGGACATCAAGCCACATAGAATTGGGTGCTTTTTAATACATATGTAAATAATATAAGAATCCGCTTCTACTTTTAGTCCAACCAGAGATCCCGAGACAGTCTCGGGCCGGACAGTGAACGGGTTAAGGAAAAATAATTAAACACAATCCGACCTCTAAGTACAAAACAAAAAGGAAATAAGATAATCCAGCACCAAGTACAAAGCAAAATGAACAAAAAAGATAAACCACAACCAATTATTAAGAAGAAAAAAAGATAATCCAACGTCCATGAAGTATGCAAAAGGAAAAAAAAAAGTTCCGACCAGCAAGCCCTAAGCAAAAAAGATAGTCTGACATCCAAACATCCAATCACAATATATCAGCATCTATGCTATAACCCCAAGGATATACCATCAATCGAACCTAATCCTAAACATTCAACAATTAAATACCCCCAAATCAATTCCCTAAACATAAGCACACCAAAGCCAATTCTATTACTAAATATTAGTGGGTGGTTGGCGGGTGCTCTGGTTTGGTTTACTCCTTCTTTCCTATCAAATATCTATCGTCCTTATCTACCCTCCTTCTTTTTTATGTTTGCTTTTTTGTAACACCTCTAATCTTCTGGCCCTCATATGACCTTATGCGGTTGCGAGCGCCGTAAAAACTCTACTAAAACTAAACTAAATTATATTATCATGCATAATAATATTAGAGGCCTACCAAAAGTGCAGCCCATCCCACAAATACATATCGTAAACCCCACTGGATCCTG
>NW_004797643.1:742544-747320 GCF_000002075.1 Aplysia californica | reverse complement strand
GAGAGAGAGAGAGAGAGAGCAAGAGAGAAAGAATCAAACACATGTCCAGTGACACGTACTTCAAACCGCGTCGACAAAACAGTAGCGTGGCGTCTTCCTGTCTAAGTGGAGGTGCACGACACACGCTACTGTCACAGCCCAAGGCGATGATACGACTGTTAGGCTACCTACTCCTTGCAACCGGCAGTTGCGACAAAATACCGCAGAACTGGAAAGAAACAGACGGTGAAACGAAGGGTTTTGTAGAATGACTAAACGGCCATATTGCAGTTCAGCACCTACCACAGATTTCGAAAGGAAGCGACGGTGAAACGACGGCTTTGTAGAATTACTAAATCGAAGAAATAAACTGAAATGCAGCACAGAGAAAACAATGAATGCTCTGTTCAGTAGTATGTGTGTCCTGTGCTATACAAATTGTAAACGTTACGGCGCTTGCAATGTTGTACAAACCACGCACTGTCGTATCCTGGATTTCCATATTACTATATCACATGTTTTGAGCCAACAAATTAATAATATTAATATGTGTCACCGCCTTGGTTGCTTACTTTTATCCGCCGCTTATACCCTTTTGGGTGTCGTTAGTCTCCTTAATTGTAAAATACATAAATATGTCCCAACCGTTTTATGCACACATAAAATTGTGAAATTACGCAAACCCAGCTCAAAAATGTGAAATTATGCGATTCTGTTAATTTGATTAAAAAATGATACAGGAAAACAATCGGAAATTATGCAAAAAATGATCAAATTTTGCTAAATCATGCCGGGTACATAACCCCCCGGGAACAGATACATTGGATTCACCGCTAGTGTATTCAGAATCCTCCACACACTCATATTATTATCTACGTATACTGTCGTATACTATATACACGACATGGAACTCACAGTCCTTGTAGCCGTTATATTTTTTAAAACTTTATTTTGATAGAGGTGTAAAACATTCACAACTACACCATTCCATACAACACAAAATGCTACCTCAGAATTACACAACTTTATCTGCTCAGTACCTAGTTTTGAGAAATTTGATGTTAAGAATATGAGGTTCACATGTCAATCTTTTTCGAATGCAACTCTTGGAATATCTTGATAACGACTCCGAATAATCCTACGATTTTGATAGAGCAGATAGAACGTTATCAATTTGGTTTTTGACCCCAGGGTCTTATTAACTCAAAACGGCGAAACATGTCAGACAGAACTTGTAATTCTAAGGTAGTGTAAGGTAAAAGCAAAAATTAATGCATTCTTTTCAAGTATGAAAGTATGGAAAACCCAGATCAAGATAACAGAAACGTTCTTCGATAAACTGTCTTTTGTTGTTGTTTTCTTCCGGGAACAGGCACGTCAGTCAGACTTTTGCTTCCCAAATTAAAAAGTGCAAAGAACTTAGCGAATTTCAAAAATAATAATAATAGTAACAGTGTTGGCTTCGCTTTGGGCACTCTTCGGTGTTTGTAATCAGTTGGAAAATATCCATATTCAGAAATCTTAAATTTATGAAAAGTTCAGGAGGTTTATTTTTGTTATCTAGTGCCAGAGTAGCATGCTCTTTTTAAAAGTATTTTTCACTCCGAACACCTTACGAGGGTCTCTTAACTTACAGCTCTTAGTTGTTTTTACGGATTTTATTTATACTTAGGTATTTTACGTACCAATCGCCATGATTTAGATAATTTAACAAGCAGGCTTCTCTGCATGTTTGGGCCAAAATGAGCAGAGGGAATATAACATCGCAGCAAAAAGACCGAGGCGTCTGATAAAAATCCTTCCGTACACAGGATCGAACTCGAGTCTTCTGCGTGAGACGACGAAGCCACTTACCACTACTTCACAGACGCCAGTAAAAGAAATTACCTCTGTTTTCTGTCATGTAGAGTATGTTAGTGAGAGACATGACGTTTGACGTGGTAATAATCTTTTTCAGTAGTTTCCATTCCATATTTCCCCTTCTTCACTCTTTATTGATGGGCCTAGAGAAAAAACAATTTGCGTGTCAAATAGACCATTGCATTCAACTGGTTATGATCATAGACTTGCATCATACCCTAAATCAGGCTCTGTATGGCAAACTACTCTTTGCTCTCTATAAAAATATTTAACCGATTTAGTCCGCACTACGGACGCACAATTAATTAAAGGGCAAATCTCTAATTCCGCTGTACTAGGGTGCATGTCCAACCTTTCCTTTCCTGCCCCTCATTCGGGGGCCGCCAAGTAAACTATGGCAAGTTATGTTTTTCAATTTTTACAGGAGAGACAAAAAATGGATTTCTTAAATAGGTTTGGGTGGATAAACTTCATTTTCGTAAGGGAGTCTAATGTATGTCATGCATGGCATTTGCAGGCTCCCTTACGAAAATGAAGTTTGTCCACTCAAAATGCTTCAAGAAAATCTGTTTTTGTCTCACCTATAAATTTGGAAAAACATGACTTACCATAGTTTACATGGCTGCTCATTTTGGTTTCATATAGAGTCAAATCATGCTCTCCATGGTGAACAGAAATTACGTCAGATTGCACAGGTTTAGATTATATTACACGTCTACGGTTATGACTGAAAGTGCACTCTTGGTCCGACGCCCACCCTTGTGACGAGCTTTCGACATAATAATGTGTGTCTCGACACGGCAGAATCAGGCGCTCGTCAAATTTTAGGCATATTAATATTATAAGCTTCTTTAGAGCTATTGTTATCATCTTAAAGCCTGTTCATTTGTCTCGCTTATAGAGAAAAAATACCGATCTATTTAGAATAGAAGTCGAGATATTTACAGTTGGAGGAAGTGGGGGTCGACTGCTGTCAGTGATAAAATTAGTGAGAAAATGGCCGCCACATTTTGGAGAATTCTACAGCTGAAGTGTCATTGGAAACTGAAATTTTATATATATGAGCCTTTGGGCAACGTTTTTCAGTTGAAAATGTGAGGCAGCGTGGTGGAATCAGGCTCTCGTCAATGTTTGGGGTTACTGAGTTATTGGTATCATCTCAAAGCCTGTTCATTTGTCTTGCTTTCAATGAAAAAATTACCCATCCATCTTCAATAGAAATGGAGATATTTTGGATTGAAGGAGGTGGGGGTCACTTGGTTTAAGAGATATAATTAGCGAGAAAATGGCTGCCAAAGCTTGGTAAATTCCAAAGCTGGAGAGTCCATGGAAAATGTAAATTTATATGTCTGTGCCTTTAATCCACGTTTTCGGTGAAATCCTCAAAGGAATGTGTTTGTAAATGGACCTAAAAGGTGTTGAGCCAAAAAACAAAAATTTGATAAAAATTGTTAAGCGGGGAGAAAACTGCTGTTTTCTTCGATTTCATTATTTTGACGAGAGCCTGATACCACCACGCTGCCTCACAAATCATACAGGAATGTGTAGTGAACTTTTGAAATGTTTATAAAAGGCGTTGAGCCCAAAAACAAAATATTCGAAAGAAAAAATGAAAGTGCCCAAAATGTAATATTATAACCGTGTTTCATTATCTTGACGAGCGCTTGATTTCTCGACGATTCAACCCATATTAACATACGACATACCCCTGGTGACGCCTACTGTTCCTCTTCGGGATCTCCTCAGACCATCTTACGACATCTCCACAGCTCTTCACAACAACAACAACGAGGTACGGAACACTTGAACAGTTTTAAAGAGAAGCTGACGAACTCCGTATTTCCTTAATTCATCTTATTTGTTTTGCTATTCGTCGAGTTGTTTTGCTTCTTGTATTGTGTTGTTATTCTGTTTTCGAGATTTCTGAATAACGTCACAGTTTGTTATTGTTTCTGTAGTTGTTTTGTTGTTTTTGTTGTTTGTTATGTCGTCTTTTGAGTTGCATCGTAGTTTGTTGTTGTCTTTGTTGTTGGTGTTGTTGTTGTTATTGTCTTAGTTGTTGTTGTTGTCTTCAGAGTAGTATCGTAGCAGGTTGAAGTTGATGTTGAGGTTGTTGTTGTTGTTGTTGTTGTTGTTGTTGTTGTTGTTGTTGTTGTTGTTGTTTTCGTCGTCATTACCGTTGTCTTTTTAGTATCATCACTATTAAAATTTGTTGTGTTGCAGTTGTTGCTACTACCATTGCTGCTATCGTAGTTGTCATCCGAAAAGGATATTTCCAGAATTTCAACGTCGCACTTCGACTTCGAAATGTTTGACAAATTCGTGTACGCTTTAGTCAGGACCTTACATCTTAACGTCCATCTTTGAAATGACAGTAAGAGACGACTGCAGAGTCAAATAATACCCAGGAACAAAGATTATAATTACTATAGAAGTATGTCATTTTGGGGGATCGAACCAGAGTCATTCACATTTCTATCCACACTGATAACACGGTCAGCTGACTTCTTGTTCAGAATGTAACAGAGCGGCAATGGAAATTGCGCTATTGCAATGAAAGCAGCATCTCCCCTCTTGAAATAGGAGATGAGATTATAGGAGCTTGTAAATAATTCATTACGCCCACATCAGCGAAATTTTCATCAGACCAGGAGTAGAGCTCCTTTGGTCCTTTCTAATGGGGCTATTCATCACCCTAGAAGGACAGAGATATTGGATAAATGTCCTCTAAACAAGGTAATCGATGTTTGTGGCTCTTGTGTACTCAACGAAGAGCATAACAATTACTCCAAGACACGCACAGATGCTTGAGCAATGTCCTATTCTCATATCCCCCCCTCTCTCTCTCTCTCTCTCTCACTCTCTCTCTCTCTCTCTCTCTCTCTTTCTCTCTCTCTCTGTGTGTGTGTCTGTCGGTCCTTCTCTCTCTCCCTCTCT
>NW_004797643.1:739583-740652 GCF_000002075.1 Aplysia californica | reverse complement strand
TGTGTGTGTGTGTGTGTGTGTGTGTGTGTGTGTTCATTTTTGTGTGTGCTTGCCTGAGTGTCTGCATGCGTGTGTGTTTGAGTACATATGTTGCGGTATTATTGTATCTCTCTCTGTGTGTGTGTAGTGTTATCGTGTCTGTGTATGTGCATACCTGTTCGTATGTCTGTTGTGTGTGCGTATGTTTGCAGATGCGTATGTTGTATTACTGTGTGTTTATATTATGATAGATAATATGTATAATGAACTACACTTACGCAGGAAACTCAACCACACTCTGTTCTCAGACTTACGTCTCGCTTAATATACTAAAGTGTAGATTTAGTTACTGCTCTATTCTTTCCTTCTTTCTTTAATTTTCTCAACTTTCCCCTCCAAGCCTTGTGCTCAGACTTCTGAAAGACTTCCTTTAATTGGTTTTTTAAATGAAAGCATTTTACACAACTTAGATCATTTAGGAGGCGAGCTTTGACCTTGCCTTCCAGAACCACAATTAACTAAGAGAGCTACTACATCAGAACAGAAAGACCCATATACTCGATTAAAAAAAAAAAAAAACTTCTCCCGAAACTTAAATCGAAGATGTGTCGTTTTGTGTATGACAGCAAAGCGTCTAACTGCTAACGACAGACACTGGTTGGCTTAGTTGTTCCTAGAAAACTGTTAATATAATAATATTTGAAATATTTATTGTTTTTATTCTTACTTATCACAATGTGGGTCATTTACTGGGAAGTGGATACTATGGTCTCCCCCTACACCTCCCTTTTTGAGTAAAGAGATGCACGTCGACGCAATAATGATCATTTAGTGCTGGAAACAGGGAAGACATACATACAGACAGGGCAACAGAAACGAGAAGAAAAGTAAGGAAGTCGGAAGTAAGTACCAGCTACGCTGTTAAACCATTTACCACCCCCCCCCAAAAAAAAACAACAAAAAAACCCAACAACAACAAAAAAAACAACAACTTCCCAAAAAGAAACAAGAGGACAAGTCCGGGATTGGGGGTATCAGAAGAGAATCTAAAGGTGAAAAAGTGGGGTGGGGGAGGGAGAGGGGGTGGTGG
>NW_004797643.1:734877-736685 GCF_000002075.1 Aplysia californica | reverse complement strand
AGAGAGAGAGAGGGAGAGAGAGAGGGAGAGAGAGAGTTCAAGGCCACCTGTGGAGTGAAACACCTCGATAACAGACAAACCCAAGAGAGCAACAGGCGTAGTAAATGGCATGTCAACAACCCCACTACAGTACTGACAGTTGCCTTACACGGGCTGTAAAATCAATTCAGTAATGGCAATTTCCCCCTCTGCCTATTTAATCAACACAACGGAGAAGAAGAGCCATTCTTCGTTGTCGCTGGCAGGCATCAACTCATCGTCGTATGTATTGATAAAAGCAATTCTGTAAAAGCTCTGTAACCACCCCCCTCCTTTTTTAAAGACATTTCCACTCGTCTCGCAGCTGCGAAGTACATTGTATGACTTTACATATAATATCGGTGTAGAGAGACGAACGGGCAAAAATGTGCCTCATTTGCATACTTGCAGCCGATCGACGAGTGGTATTTTTTCTTTAATGCTGTCATACAGAAATTGGTGGCACAACTTATGCGCAATCATGTCTTTAACGTATGAATCAATGTCAACCATATTTTGCATAGCAGTTTCTATCAATGTGTCTTAACTTATTCCTGTTTTTCCACAACAGTTGAGGGTAGATTAAGTAACTTTTCGTCTTCATAAATTTATGTGAATTACTGTAAAGCTCAGTCACGCTGAAAATGGGATTGTTTACAGCACTTCTCGCGTCTCACACACTTTTTGCTTATGCATATGGCGTCCGTCACAGTTCACTTAAGACACCTTTACTGGCAAAACTTGCTATAAGGAAATAATTTTATAGTAAACACTTTCTGCAATAAAAGTTATGATAATCTGCGTAAAAAATGACAGACTTGCTTACAAAGAACAATAGTGCCGAAACTGTAAACCTTTCCAAAATCGGTAAAAACCACCAACTGGAATTTTTAATTGGTATTTATTAAGGAATTTTCTAGAATACGGTGTTTACAAAAATATTGATCTATTAAGACACATTGATACGAGCCATAGTGCAAAAGCTGGAGAGTCTATGCTCGATAGTTGAAATAGGAAATGTTTTACAATAAATTGCGCGACTAATTTTTGACCGTAGTTTATGTCTGGCCCAAGGGCTTACACGTTGGTCAGGCCTGAGATTATTTTCTAAACTGTGTGTCCCTGTTCTGGCTTTGTCCAAATCGAAAGATGAGTTATACAAGCATTCAACAGATGAAAGAGCTAGCATACAAGGCGGCATACTAAAATGTGGCTTCCAATAAATACCTTTATAATTTTAGTATTACTTTACCTTGATCTAAAATCATACAAAAGTACCTTGTGACCAATACAGGTTCATTTTCCGAGCAAACCGTCCTCCGTGGTGCACTCACTCGTGAAAAACGATTGATTTTGTTTGTTTCCATACTGCTTGCTCGGTCTATTCTGTTTTATTTCAACTCGTAATCTACTTTGCCATATGGGATTCTTCTTCTTAGATAGGGGGTATAACAAATATTGTATAATGCGTGTGAAAAGCCTCGAGTGCAGAAGGCTTACATTTGTGAGGCAGCGTGGTGGAATCAGGCTCTCGTCAATTTTTGGGCATGTAGAGTTATTGGTATCATCGTAAAGCTTGTTTACTTGTGTTTATTTGGATGAAAAAAAATATCCATTTATCTTGAATACAGGTCCAGATATTTGCAAATGAAGGAGGCGGGGGTCACTTGTTTTCAGAGGCAAAATTAGTGAGAAAATGGCCGTCAAAGATTAGTTATTTCCTTAGCTTAAGAGTCCATGGTAACTGAAAATTTACCATTTTTGTGCTTTTAATTAACGTTTTTCTGAAA
>NW_004797643.1:731160-732852 GCF_000002075.1 Aplysia californica | reverse complement strand
GAGAGAGAGAGAGAGAGAGAGAGAGAGAGAGAGAGAGAAAGAAGGAGAGAGAAATGATGTACCTCATACTCCCAGCGCCGAGTCGACCCCCACTCACTCACGTGTCAAGATAATCATTCCTGGCACGCGACCCTTGACCTATATTACTCTCAGAGCCAAACGCTCTTCTGTCGCGTCTGACTGGGTCATCGGCCCGTCTGCCACGAGACTATGTCGGCGCTCAGTCTTTTGGAAAAACGTAAGTGCATCATTCAAATTACTGTGGTCTGATAAATCCTAGTATAAAGTCCTATAAGCTTGTGTATTGCGAAATTTGTCTGACAACTTTATTATTATTACATGTATTAGTCCTTTTTTTGAGTTGTGTTGCAGTTTCTTATTTTCTAGAATCATCGACAGACCGAATTTTGCTTGTACATTTTTTTTCTTGGTACCACCCACTCAATAACCCAGCTAGATAGAAAGATTGCAACACGCGTTTTAACCCTATCCGTACGTCGTGTTTTACTATCGTATCCATACGACATGGTGAACTCTGTGCCTCCACTTTCCAAAGAGGACATTTGCTCGTTAATCCGATCCGTACGTTGTGCATAGCAGTCTGTAAAAATGATTTTTTTTAGAAATACTGAAAGTTTCAAAGAGATCTTAGTACTAGAAGTATTCTAAAATGTGAAGAATACAACCCAAGGGAAACAAAATGACCAGAGGGCGTATGGATAGGGTTAAGCTGCCGCTATGGCTTCCATTTGGTAATTTAGGAGGCAGGCTGCTTCGATTCGGCACGACAGGATCGTACTGGGCTAGGTGACATAATATCCCCAGCAGACAGATAAAAAACTACTCGATAAAAGATTGTTATCTTCCACAGTCGAGACTCGAGCGTGCACATTGCGCAACAGACACCGTTTTATTATACAATATCTAAATGTTTATTGATCTGGGGGAAATTGCATGCAATTTCTGTCAAATTTAACTAGAAGTGCTTTGTATTGTATGCATAATAGTATATTAAAGAGAAAAAAACGAGCTGATCAAGAAGACAGACAACAGGAAGGAAGGAATGTTTTACCCGTGATCGTCAATGTCTGCTTCAGACCTGACACGTGCCGAGGAAGTATATTATATATAATGTATTAAAATGAAGACTACAGGGAAAAAAATGACTGTAGTCATAAACTGAAAGTCGTATGGGTACCAATTTTGAACGCTTGTTGACTCATAACTGTATTTCTGTTCAAACTGTTGGTTGGTTATTGTCGTTAGATTTCCAAATCAACAACACTTAACAATAAAACACCAGTCAAACAAATATGAAGCTTTGAGTCCACAAGCTTTTGCAATTGGCACCCTCACAATTTCCAGTTTGAGACTACAGTCGTTTTTCCCCTATGCTCTACAAATATATTTATTGGTTATTGCCGTGGCTAATATTTTAGCTGGTTTTTTTTTACTACTGTTATGATTACTGTTGAAGTTTGTTTGGTTTTTTTGTTTTGTTTTTGTAAAGTCTTTTACGGCGCTCCAACTGCATACGTCATATGAGCGCGTGGGACACACTTTATATTTTCAGTTCGTAGGAAATTTTGAATTTTGCCCGGGTGGCGGCCGAAGCCTACTCTTATCGATTTTAAACCACCAAGGGATCTTTAACGTGCGCAACTTGCACACGGGCCCTCCGAGATTTTTTGC
>NW_004797643.1:728834-730643 GCF_000002075.1 Aplysia californica | reverse complement strand
CTATTAGGTTATTTAAGAGGCGCGACCTCCGAGTTTAACGTCCGTCTCCGAAAGGACTGAGCAAAGTGGGAAATTTGTGTAAAGTGGCTGTCCCAAGGACGCAACGTGGGACCGAGCTAAGGCTCGAACCCCCAAACCCGCAATTTCACGATTACGAGTGCGGTGGCCTAACCACTAGTAGGCTACTGACGCCAGCACTCGATAAATGTTCTCCCAACTCGGGAATCGAACTTGGGTCACCTGCATGCGACAGTGAAGTGCCTTACTGCTTTTGTTGTGGTTACTTTTAGGGACTTCTGTTGGGCTTATTGCTAGGGGCTACTGTCCTTGCTACTTCAAGGGGTTACTCTCCGTGCTACTTTTAGGGCCACTGTTGTTGCTACTTCTAATGGCTACTGTTGTTGCTACTTTTAGGGGCTACTGTCCTTGCTACTTTAAGGGACTACTTTCCTTGCTACTTCTAGGGGCTACTGTTGTTGCTAATTCTGGGGGATACTGTTGTAGCTACTTTTAAGGCTACTGTCCTTGTTACTTTAAGGGACTACTTTCTTTGCTACCTCTAGGGGCTACTGTTGTTGCTAAATTTAGGGATACTGATGTAGCTACTTTTAGGGCTACTGCTGTTGCTACTTTTAGGGGTTACTGTTGTTGCTACTTCTAAGAGCTACTGTTGTTGTTACATTAAGGGTTACTGTTGTTGTTATTTTAAGGACTACTGCTGTGATTTCTGTAAGTGGCTACTGTTATTGCTACTTTTAGGTAATACGACAGCTATTTGTAGGGGCTACTGTTATCTTTATTGCCGGGGGACTGCCCGTAATTACTCTTCCGGGCTACAGTAAAAGGCTGCTGTTGCAGTTTCTGATGGGGGCTACTGTAAAGCTTACTGTTGTGGTTATTGTTAGGGACTTCCGTTTGCTGAGGCTACTTGGGGCGACTGTTTAAGTTATTGTCAGAGGCTACAGTTGTGATTTCTGATGTTCCTAGAGCTCCATGGAATGCTTTAGTGGTCTCTCTTATTTGCATTTTGTCGTTGATATAGTTGTTGTTGTTTTTGTTGTTGTTGCTGTTGTTGTTATTGTTGCTGTTGTTGTTGTTCTTTTTGCTACTGTTGTTGTTGTTGTTGCTGTTGCTATTGTTGTTGTTGCTGCTGTTGCTTTTGTTGTTGTTATTGTTGCTGCTGTTGTTGTTGTTGTAGTAAGTTTTGCAAATTAAAAAGTGTTGTTTGCTTCATAGTTGCAGGCATTTAGTGTTGAAGTCGTTGGTTGCTGTGCCGTTAAGCACGATGTTTAAAGTATAGCCCCTTCTAAGCCTATTCCATCGAAACTTGGATTTATGTACAGCTGGAACGTTTCGCCGTAATCGTTCAGGATCTAAAGAATAATAAGACAGACGGAAGGAAAACTTGACTGGCGAGGTATCTCCGAAGTGCACATCACAATAAATACGACTAGGAGCATAAAGTGTGCACGCGTGTTTGTGAGGGGCTGTTCCATCTTTACATCAAGTGCTCCTTGCTCTTCCCTCTAGTGTGCAGTTGTTACCAACAATGAGCGAAAAAAAACCCCAATTTAACAAGCAAATCTCACCCCCCCCCCTTTCCTTCCCTCTCATAAAAATGTAAAATATTCCCCGGAACAAACTAAAAACCAACAACAAAAAAACACACACAAAATAGCAGAAAGAGGAAACAATTTTCAATGTTGTTGTAAACGCTTTCATTTGTTTTTGTAAAGAGTTGTTCGGTATCGCATTCGTTTGTCGGTCTGTTTGTATGTTTCTTTTGTTTGTTTTTGTGTTTTGTGGGGA
>NW_004797643.1:725701-726786 GCF_000002075.1 Aplysia californica | reverse complement strand
AGAGAGAGAGAGAGAGAGAGACACCCACATGCCTGTACGCATTGCTCACTGACACATAATGTTAGTGGAAAGATAAATATAAATAAGTATCAAACTAAAACATTGCATGAGCGTAAATCTAAAACGATGGATTCATTAGAACAGCATTCTTATCAAGTTAATCAGTGGAATTTCCAAACGGTGTATTTTTCACGACCTCGGTGAATTCATCAGCAGGTGGGATACATTTTGCGTCAGTGGTTTTTCTATTATATAGAAACCCCGGAAGAGTTTTAAATTTCCCTTATGTCATATAAATTGCTGTGACTGTTATGTTACCCAGAACAATTGTGTGAACATCAGCGGAGAAGATTATGTCTACGTTACTTTAAATAGATGAATTCGATGAGGCAGGGAAAGACTATTAAGGAAGATGGGAAAATAAGGGTTGATATCGAATGCGTCACAGACGCAGACACCAATAATATGCAGGATTAATTTTACATTTTAGAATAGAATCATCATCATCATCTTCATCGTCATCATCCTTTCGCCGCTGAGGGCTTTGTCAGGAATATGATATCATGATCATGATCATGATCATGATCATGATCATCATCATGATCATAATCATCGTCATCATCATCATCATCATCATCATCATCATCATCATCATCATCATCATTAATTTCCTCCTCCTCCTCCTCCTCCTCATCATCATCATCATCAGCCCCAGCAGCAGCAGCAGCAGAAGCAGCAGCAGCAGAAGCAGCATCGACCAAACATTTTTCCTTTTACGTGTTTTGTTTTTCTTTAAGCAGAAACAATTTCTACCATGTTGGCATATTTTTTACTTAACATACAAATACTGCCACCAAATCAGGAATTGAAAAATTCAAAACAAAACAAAAAACTTATAGGTTTTAATAAAATTCTGAAGTAGTTTAAACGTTTGTAACGATACATTTCCTAAAAAGCAAGAACCGACAGGTATAGAAATTCATTCGTACTAACTGCAGTGGGGTTACTAAACACTCAATGCTACAAGTGAAACAGAGAGAAAGAGACAGAAAGAAAGAACGAGAGAGAGAGAGAGAGAGAGAGAG
>NW_004797643.1:720124-724838 GCF_000002075.1 Aplysia californica | reverse complement strand
CCCCCCTTCTCTTTCTCTTTTTCTCTCTCTCTTCCCCCCTCTCTCTCTCTCTTTTTCTCTCCCCCTCCCCCTCCCTCCCTCTCTTTCATTCACTCACTCACTCACTCACTCTCAGCCTGTAATGTTACAAGCAAGTGCACTTGGAGTGAGCCCGCAGTATCACTGTGGTAGCCCAGATAGAGCACACACTGCCCTGTCAGCTCTTACAGAGGACCTGGCTTACAGACGACAGACCGGCGACCGGGCTAACAAGCGACAGACAGGGAGACGCACAACTAGAAACACTTGATTATCTCCCACCAAGCAAAAACGCCGAACAAACTGCTTGACATCTTGTCTGAGTACATGTTTGGTTTCTAACGTGCACGTGTCGGGAAACTATAATTTGATTTCTGATAGATTCTAATTTCATTTCCATCGTTCAACAAAATTTTTAGGATTCAAACAGATAATAATTATTATATTGTTACTGTAATTTGTGTTTTTACACACTGTGTTTTTCGTAAATCCCTGTCAAAATGTAATATCAAAGATACTTTCTGGTGTGTGTCTCTCGTGCCAGATCTTATGCATGCGATAGGAGTCAGCTCGGTGATAGTGATGTGTTATACCTAGATAGGTGAAAGATGTGTGTTTTACCAGGCATGGGAAAACTACGGCCACCAGATCAAATCTGTTATGACAACTAAAATCATTGCCCCCGCCCTCCCGTGACGCAATAATCTATTTTTTTCTCTTTTGACAAACGAAATTACCAACACACCATCCAGCACAACGTGCCTACATCCAAACATTCGATGGCAACAAGGCTAGAGGGCGACCGAAAAAGACCTGGATAGATGGAGTCAGGGAATCATTAACCACCCAGCGCATCCCCATGACCCAAGCTCTCCGGCTTGCGACAGAGAGACGTCTCTTTCTTCCCGCGACACCCAAAAGAGTATAGGTGGCGTAAACACAAACGTAGTGACATACTTAGTAAAGTATACGTTTTAGTCTTACTGTTGAGAGCTTGGGTATTTCAATTTGTTTCAGGACATTTTCTCCTGCTCTGGCCTGCGAGATATTGCTATCGCTTAATCTGTGCCAAGACTTGCCCCTGCTTGTGTTATTTACCTCAGACCAACATGATAAAACAATACATGAAAAGTATGTGGTATGCACAAAGTACTCAGAATATCATGGACAAAGAGGAAAAACAAATAGGTACCTCAGAATTACAAAGTTCTTTCTGTTCAGTTTCACAAAATGTCAAGCTTTTTTTTTAAAGCAGTTCTTTAGATATCTTGATAAAGACTTCGAATAATCTTGCAATTTTGAAGGAGCAGACAGAACATAATATGTGAGGCAGCGTGGTGGAATCAGGCTATCGTCAAAATAATCAAAGTGAAGAAACTTGCATTTTTCCGCAGGTTTTTGAATTGTTATCAAATTATTTTTTTTTGGCTCAACACCTTTCCTGCCCATTAAAGAACTCATTTCTGTGTGGATTTTTCTCAAAATTGTTGATTAAAGGCACAGAAAATGTAAATTTTCAGTTACCACGGACTTTTAAGCTAAGGAAATAACTAGTATTTGGCGGCCATTTTGTCAATTATTTTACCTCTGAAAACAGGACTGGTGACCCCCACCTCCTTTTCTGCAAATATCTCAACTTGTATTAAAGATAAATGGATATTTTTTTCATCGAAATAAAGACAAGTAAACAAGCTTTAAGATGATACCAATAACTCTACATGCCCAAAAATTTGCGAAAGCCTGATTCCACCACGCTGCCTCACATTTGGTTTCTGACCTCATTGTCTTAGTAAATTTATATGACGTCCAAAATGTCAGACAGAACTTTATAATTTTAAGGTAGCGAAATAGAGAATTGTTCCAAATTGCAGAATGCGAAAGATCCATTATCAGAACTATCCCAAAAGACAATTAAGATTAGTTGGCTTCATAAAAAGGTCAAATGGACTAGAGAAACTGTTGCTGTATGGAAAGATAGAAAGGAAACAAGAGCGGAGGACGACAAAGGACAACATACACAGATGACTTGAACAGCTTTGCAATGAATATCACA
The DNA here is from genome assembly GCF_000002075.1 of Aplysia californica. Taxonomy (NCBI): domain Eukaryota; kingdom Metazoa; phylum Mollusca; class Gastropoda; order Aplysiida; family Aplysiidae; genus Aplysia; species Aplysia californica. Next base: position 722,767 of record NW_004797643.1, on the reverse strand, counting down.
AAGAGAAAAAACAACAACTGGGCTGATAAAAAAAAAGCCAGACAACAGGAAGGAATGGGGTACCATGACCACCAATGTCTGCTCCAGACATGAAACCTGAAGAAAAAGAAGAAATAAGTATAGTATTATAAGTATCAGAAACAACAGGATCAGAGAAAGGGTGAGAACAACACATGTCCTCCACGACATTCAGGGGCAAACTATCAGGTGGTTTGGACATACGACACGTTTGGCACCTCGACAGATTGCCAGTAAAACCTACCGCAGGAAAGTATCAGTATCAGGGTACAGGGCAAGAGGAAGACCAAGGAAGACCTGGATCGAGGGTGTAAAGGATACCTTGAAATCCTACAACATTCCACCCAGCCAGGGCATCCAACTTGCAAGAGACAAAAAGCTCTTTCTCTCCTCGACACTCTTAAAGCACAACATACTCTACTTACTCTCTCCCTACACCGTCAGATACATAAGGCGCAGATTGAGGTACAAGAGGACGGATAAAGTACATGTAAGTGAGTAATATAAAGCAATAAGTATACGTGATTAGTTGCGAGTAACCCTCAAACGGGATCATTGCGGCGCTGCATCGTGACCTCTTTCCGGTGGCGATCTCGTCTGCACGACCTGGGAGATCCTTGGACGATAGGTCTAGTGGTGAGTACTTAGAGCCCACTTTGTCGCCGTCGGCTTATCTCCCTGTCCGCACGGGTGTTGCATAATTGCCTCGTCCGTTTGTTCCAATGTGAGAGGACATGGAGAGCTGCACCAACGATACACAGAAAAAAAAATGAGCAGTCGTAAGCCAACGACCAATCAAAATCCAGGTCTCCTGGCAGGCGACCAATGGGCACGCCTCGTTAAAGTAGGATGTAAAATGGGTTTTGTTTTTTGTTTTTGATTTGGTTTTTGTTTTTATTTTTGTTCTGTTTGTTTTTTTTGTTGCCCGGCGTAATGCTATAATTGTTTTCCTTGTCGAACGTGCACTGAGCTGTTCTTGTTTTGGTTTTGTTCAAGAGGTTTGTGAAAACACAGCACATGTCATCCCGTGCCAACCATGCCTGACAATGAGGATTTGTCTTCTCCTGACCCTTGACAGCGTCTGGGGTTCCATTGTGCTCGGGAAGTACACGTCATCGTGCGTAATAATTATTTTCTGCGGATTTGATGAACGTGAGTACCGGAAGGTAAGAAAAATTCGGTTATTAAATTTTTTGGCTTTTTGTTTTAAATAAGCACTGACATTACTAATAAATAACGTTTCTATAGTTTTGCTTCAGCAAGGATTTTCTCGGCACTTGCAACTCAATAATATTATGTAATGTAAGTGCCGAAGGTCGGAGATGCTACTATTCTACTAAGCCACAAAAAATAAGAAGACTTTTTGTCATGACGATTATGCAGCCCACATGCCCCCCCCCCCCCTTTTATAAACCACCAGCCCCTTCCTACACCAGAAATGCCATACCCACGATGCACAAAACTGCTCCATCCATTTCACTTTACCCCAGCAGGCGACAATAGATTACTCAGAAACATTCTCGACTTCTCGGGAAGCATACCGTGCAAGCAGCCAATTAAGCCTCAAACACTAACAGTATCTTTCTTTCTCCCTCTATAGCCAGGTACCCTTCCCCATTTTGATGAAGAGAGGAAAATTTGCGTAAAATGCCTTTCCCACCAACTGACGGTTGAGAGAACGAGAGCCTAACCACAAGGCCACAGACGTCAATGGACAAAAAAACTTAGTCCATTAAAAAAATAAAATTAATTAACTCTTTGAGAAAGCAGAGGACACATTTCCGACCAACAGTAAACCATAGGCAATGTTGTGGCGCACTGTGAATCATCCCACACAAATCAGAAACACGATTTTTCAAATTTGTTCTAATAGCACGAGAGGTCTATGCAAGTTGATGACATCACTTTTAAGCTTCAGAAAAAGAAAACAGAATTGAAAAAGCTGCATAAATAAAGAGATTATACTCCAAAATGGCGTGTCCGAGAGTGTATCAAATAATCAGATAAATGAATGATCAAAGAGTTAAATCTCCCGTGATTGCCTCTCTTGCTTGTGTACGGAGACCTAATTCATTACCACAGAAACATCAGTCAGGGTACAGGTGTCTTGCGTCTAGTCCAGAAAGGTCAAAAGGTTCTTGGTGACCCGAGCGATGTGGTAGACGGAGAGAAGTGAGTGTTGTCTGAACGATTTCCGGGACAAATCACTTTTGTCGTTGTCCTTTTTTGTTGCTGTTTGTGTGTGTGTGTGTGTGTGTGTGTGTGTGTGTGTGTGTGTGTGTGTGTGTGTGTGTGTGTGTGTGTGTGCGTGTGCATATGTGTGTCTGTATCTATGTAAGAAAAGGAGATGTTATAATGTTTTTGTCAGCATTTGCACCTTCTCCCCACCCTCCACATCTTCTACCCCGGCCATAGACAGTAACTAAGGACTAATAGAGCTGCACTAAGGGACTCCGGCTTTGACGTCATCGTCTGGTGGAATCGGTTACAGGATCGAATGCATCTAGGCAAGCTACAAAAACATGATAATATCATCACCAAAAGATCGTAAATAACAAGATTCTTCTTCTTTTTCTTCTTCTTCTTCTTCTTCTTCTTCTTCTTCTTCTTCTTCTTCTTCTTCTT
>NW_004797643.1:717986-719109 GCF_000002075.1 Aplysia californica | reverse complement strand
GGTTAAGTGTTTTAGGCGCTCTTAACTCTACCAGGTCCTATATTGCTTCCAAATGGCTCTGAAACTAATAATTTTAATTGTAAAAAAGGACATCATCATCATCCAGTGCCAGATCTGCGACAGACATCGGCGATCATGGTTCTCCATTCATTCCTTTGCTCGGATGCTCTAAAAAAAAGCCATGTTTCCCTTATCCTTCCCCGTCACCCATTTATTTTGTTTAGGTTCCCCAAGTATGTTGTTCCTGGCCATCCCCTTCCTCGCTTGCCCTCAATTTTGCCAGTGAGAGCTGGATGTTTAAGACCCTTATGTCTATTTATGTGTCCCAAAAACTGCAAAGAAGGACAATACTGTTTAAAAATGAATTATCAACTAACCGCAGACTAAATGCATTATATTATTTATATTATGACTAATTATTTCGTTACCTCAGAATTACAAAGTTCCATCTGACATTTTCGGCCCGTTTTGAGTTACTACGACCATGAGGGCAGAAAGCAAATGCTCTGTCTGCTCTATCAAAATTGTTAGAATTTTCGCAGTCTTTATCCAGGTATTCAAAGAATTGCTTTTGAAGAAACTTGATATATAAATATATTGTTGAACTAGAAAAATTTGACGTCAAATTTCTCAAACCTAGGTGCTGAGCAGATACAACTTTCTAATTCAGGGATAGCTATAAATCACTGTGTGGACTCAAAGTCAAGACTTGGCTCCACGGCTTTAGTTTACTCATGCCTGCACTAGATCTATGTCTGATGGCAAACACATTGTTTCTCTTTCCTGCCAGATTGGAAGCATAAAAAGCCCCCGAAAAGAACAAAGACCGAGAAGAAACCTCCCCGCCCCCACACCATCCCATCCCCACACAAAACCCCCCAAACCATATCCATCTTTCATCCACCCATAACCTTTTTTTAGTTATTCTTCTTCTTCTTTTTTCTTTTAAAATAATCACAAACTAAGCTGTCATTCCCAGACATTGGCCGAACAGGATAGGGAAATTCTCAATGTTCAAGATGTAGTAGTAAGGTCATACCCAAGTCATTATAAAAATATAGTTCCATTGCGTGACACTTTTCTCTCCCCCCCCTCTCTCTCTCTCTCTCTCTCTCTCTCCCTC
>NW_004797643.1:712473-715394 GCF_000002075.1 Aplysia californica | reverse complement strand
ACACACACACACACAAACACACAAAATACCCAAAAAACAAAACAAACAAACCTACTCCAGAATCATCCTTCCATTTTCGACACTGTAAAGTTATTATAAGAAGCAGGACTTCCCACTTCCTTGACGAACATAATGATTGTTCTCAGGGCTTTGACTTATTCAGCCACGGATTAGAAAACATCATGTTCACGTTGTCTAAACAGCTGTAAGGATCATATCACCTGTCTGTCTTGTTAGCCATAACTTAAATAAACTCTGCATCTGAGGAAGGAGGGGAAGGTTGGGGGGCGGCGAGGGGGTTGGGGGGCGTTTGTGACTCACAAAAAGTAATTGCTGTGTGTGCTGAGAATAAAATTTAAAAAAAAAGAAACAGTTATGGTTTCTTTATTGTTTGGTCTTTGTTGAGAATCTATGTTCATTGAACGTTCGACCACAACGTTAACTACATTTTATCAGGTAAAACAAAAATTACCAATGAAACAGACACTATTTACGCCAAGGATACAAACAGCTAAAAACAAGGAGATTACAAGCAAATTAACCATAAGTGAGGAACGTTTTAAAAAGTTTAAAATGAAATGATAAATTCCAATTATTTAAATTCAACTTGTTATTGGTAATCCTGGCGAGATTTGATTTACAATAGCGTGCACGCACAAACAAACATCGATGTTATTTAATCCACTATATCATTCTAACTGACGTCACCATGACGTGGTGATTTGTTGTTGAGTTAGGGTTACCTTGTCTTGCCCAAGGACACACCCAAGTGACCAGCCACTTAAACAGCCTGGCAGCGACAGATGCCTGGTATCACTGTAATGAAGAAGCCATGATTCAAACGCTTCCAGGTCAAAACAATGTTCTTCAAGGTAGCATTGAGATTGAAAAAAAAACAACAACAACCAGTTAATCCACTGTTGTTTTCTTTTCCACACTCCTTAAGTATCTGTATTTATTCTGAGTAAAGAAAAGACAAGAAAATTTGATTAGCTCTTTCAGCATCTATTCATTCATTAGTTTTTCCGCTGAGTAATGAAAAGAAAACACTATTAGATAGGCTACACTTCTTAACTATCTACTCATTCATCATTTTTTATTCTTGGTAATGAAAAGAAAACAATATTAGATCTTCTTCTTTACCATCAACTCATTCATCTATTTTTCTTTTTAGTCATGAAAGGAAAACAATATTATTAACCATTTCATAACTTCAACTTGAAGGGTTTTGTTTTTGATAATTGGAAGCGCATGGCGGCTCCTTCGGTCGGTTCAGTGCTGCTTGTCGTTATCTCTTGACATAACGGGACTTTCCGCTTCCTTATTTGGGTAATTGGACCTTTGGAATTGACAGACGAGGGCGATCATGGGGGATTGGTGACGTCAAACGCGTCACTGCTTCTTGTGCACGGATAGCTTAGGTAACGTTGTCGTCATAGTAACAGTCGTCGACCTTGATGGTATTGTTGTGATTTTTATTATGATTGTCATTGTTTTTATTAATCAATGTTGCAGTTCTTGTTGCTGTTGTTGTTGTTGTTTTTTGTAATTGTTGCTGTTGTTGCTTTTGTAGTTGTTGCTGCTTTGTTGTTGTTGTTGTTGTTGTTGTTGTTGTTGTTGTTGTTGTTGTTGTTGTTGTTACTTATGTTGTTGTTGTTGTTGCCTTTGTCGTATTTGTTGCTTTTTTTGTAGTCCCTCACTACTACTGATGGATGAAAGGTTAAGTTAAACATTAATTAAGTTAAATTATGAACCTCTGATATAATCAAAGTGAATGAATAAAATAGATGAGCTAAGCAAGAAAAAAAAGCTCCAAACATTTTCTTTCACTTTCTATCCATTTTGTTACTTTCTTTCTCGTTGTTTTTTTCGGTCTATTCACCCTACTAAATTACATAAACTAAGTAAACTAAATTTCAAGCATGCTTTTTTTATATTTTCTAATTTTCTTTTACTTTGTATATGATCTTTATTATCTTGTATCAAATTTCCATACTAAAATAGATGAACTAAGCAAACTAAGTTTCAAGCCTACTCTTCCGTTTCCATTTCCTCTAATCTTTAACTTGGAAAATCTTTATTATCTTATTTCCCTTTCCCATAAGACGTACTTAGCAAAATACGTTCCTAATATGCTCTTTTATTTCCTATGCTTCTTTTTTTACTGGGTACATCTTGTATAATAATGTATCTGTTTCCCACACTAAGATAAATGAATTGAGCAAAACAGATCACAATTGTACTCTTTGTTCCCATTTCTTTTAATCTTTTACTCGGTATGTCTTGCATAATCAGGTATCTGTTTTTCACCTTAAACTAGATGAACTGAGCAAAACAGGTTCAAATGGTACTCTTTTTTTCCATTTCCTACAATCTTTCAAATGGTATATCTTGTATAACCATGTATCTGTTTCACATTCTGAAATCTTTTTAAAAGTTCCAGACATGCTCTTTTCTAATCATAATGTTCAAACCGAAGGGCTATAACCCAGATGGCCGCTGGATTGGAAAAGTAAAGTTTCATAATACAATACTTCTTTATTTTTTACTTGGTATACCGTTCATTTTTCTTGTATTTATTCCAAGGGCTTCTGTTCTATGTATTCGATTCGCTGCCGTTAATTGAGATGTTCATCAAGATGTGAGGTCTTCGTGTTTGTATGTGCTCATTTCGAAACGAGGTTTAAGTCCGCGCTTGTGATAAGCAAGTAGGTGTGTGTGTGTGTGCGTGTGTGTATATGTGTGTGGGTGTGCATGTGTGTGTGTGTGTGTGGCGTGCATATGTGTGCAGGTGTGTGCGTGTAATGTATGCTTGCAATGTGTGTGTGCGTGTGTACGTGTGTGTGTGTGTGTGTGTGTGTGTGTGTGTGTGTGTGTGTGTGTGTGTGTGTGTGTGTGTGTGTGTGCCTGCGTGCGCGTGT
>NW_004797643.1:709298-710481 GCF_000002075.1 Aplysia californica | reverse complement strand
CCCCCCAAGCACAAACAGAACACTGACAATTTCCGACCAAGACAAAGCGTAGGACGCTAAGAAATCAATGGCTGTCTCATCTTCCATTTTTCTTTTTGTTGATGCGAACTGCTCATACTCATAGTGACAAATATCATACATTTTTTGCTACATCTACATCTACTCGAGTGTATTTATAGAGAACCTCAAACGTTTCAAGGAGTGATTACTCGGGGTCGCAACATCAATATCTTGAGGTAGGTAAATTATAGTCTTGCTTGCAAACACGAATATGAATCTCTCTAACATTGTGAAGATAGTGAAAGAAAACAGCAGTGAGGCAGGCCTCGGGATGAATGCTAAGGAGACAACAACAATGGTCATATCAAAATCTCAACTGGCAAAACAAGAGACAATCGTAGATGGTGGGATAATCAAATAACTTGTTCTACATCAATTCAAACATCAAAGGCAGCAATCTCAGACGATAGAATAGGTAAGAAATAAATGAATGCATAAATAAAGGAGGTGTAAACGGCAAACGCAAAACAATAAAGATTCGTTCAAATGCTTTAACTTGTCTGTTTGTCTGTTGTTGTTGTTGTTGTTTGTTTTTTTGTTTTTTTACATCAAGGCAAAAAGTGATTGTTGGAGTGCTACAACTTCCCTATTTTCCCTTTTTAATGGGCTGAAACCTTGACTTAAACAAAAAAGAAGAAAACAAAGTATAGTAAAAAGGGGGAACAATCATTCCACTCCATACGTTTCAATTGGATTGTGAGACAAGTGTTATAGAAGCTACTTTATGTAGGAAGAGGACACATCCTCCTCAACAGTTTTGTTTTGGGTCTGATAAGTTAGGAAGCAAAACATAATATGAATTCTACGATATCACCATCCCCATACTTCTATCTTTCAACTTGATCAAAAATGTAATATTGCGGGCAATTCCACACCCACTTGAGCACACATGCCAAAATGAAAATAAAAAGACAGACATACAAGAAATTAAAGCTGAATTGGAAAATAAAACATGGCGGCAGGCAGAGGCAAAAGATTAAAGGTGAATGTCAAACAGATTTCTGTTGGTTCTAAGGGCTGTAAGTGGGAGTGTGGAATTCCCCCACTTTCCCATATTATGCGTTTGAAATGTGGTACGAACACAGAATGACCAGAATTAGCTGGAAAGAAAAAGAAAGATAAA
>NW_004797643.1:703494-706263 GCF_000002075.1 Aplysia californica | reverse complement strand
TCGAAATAACAACGAGAGTGCGTGATCTGACCTGGACATAATGTACTCGAACTAAAAGACAACGTACGGAATGACCTCTGTCTGTTGTGGAAAATGTTCGAAAATATTTTTGTGTATAGGTTTAACGCCTTTTGAACGCTGCATGTAAGATAATGTAAAACGAGGTTCTACGATTTTACCGTCCATTTCTTCCTGTGGGACAGAGATGAGTGGGAACATTTTGCTACCTCATAATTACAAAGTTCTATCTACTCAATACCTAGTTTTCGAGAAATTTGACGTAAAATTTGAGTTTGAGTTTCACACTATGTCAAGCTTTTTCGAATACACGTCTTTGAATATCTTGATAACGACTCCTAATAGTCTTACAAATTTTTTGAGCAGATAAAGCATTTGGTTTCTGAACTCAATATTGCTTCTAGTAACTCAAAACGGCCAAAAATGTCGGATTGGAATTTGTAAAGCTGAGGTAGGGTTCTGTGTAAAGTGCAGTTCCCAAGAAAACGACGTCGGACCGAGATCAGGCTCGAAGTCTAGAACTGGCATTCTCTCGATTAAGAGTTTGGTGCACTAGATTATAGACGCCACGGATTGGAGGTCAAATAAAATGATAGATAATTATGAAGACATCTTTGTGAAATAAGGCTCTCGTCAAAATAATGAAGTGGAAGAAACATACATTTTTCCCGCCCGCTTGGCAAGTTTTGTCTTTTGTAAAAGAAAAATATATGAATTAAAAATGGATCAATATCTTCTATATCCATTTTAAAATACATTTCTGTGAGGTATTGATTGAAAAAATAAATCCGCAGATCAAATGAAAAAAGCAGTTTCAGGGGACTCTCAAGCTGTCGGAGTCACCAAACTTTGGCGGCCATTTTCTCGCTAATTTTACCTCTTACACAAGGCAACCCTCGCCTCTTTCACTCAAAAATATATCGACTTCTATGTGTAATAAAAGAGATTCTTTTCAACTTAACTCTTTGAATCCAGTCGGACGCTGAGAGAGTCAGATACTAGCGACAATTGTTTCGTTTTATTGTGTGCTAGTTTTTGCTTGTTTTTCGGAACTATTCCCGAACCGAGGTTTTTTTTAGTAATGACTAAGCCTTTGTTCACGCTATTTAGAAGTTGGAGGCAAGCTTTTGGGATTATAATGAGACATAGTGCACCAGTTTTAGGTGACTGTAGAAAAAAAAACTCCGGGAGATTGTAGAAAAAACCCCCAGGGCTTAAAGAGATAAGCAAGACGAATGAACAAGCTTAAAGACGATATCAATAAATTCATATGAAAAAAGACGAACGCCTGATTACATCGCATCGCGACATAGATCTAGATAATGTACTCAAACCAGATACAATCAATGAAACGGTTATAGTTTTCCATCCTCATTGAAGTGAAGTCAAAGCAAATCAAGATTTCTTATTGATTCTAGTACTGTGATCCCAATCTAAATAATAGAAGTCTCGAACCGCTCCCTAGAGAGACCCAGTGAAACGCTGTAAGTTTATAATTTGTCAAAATTGACTGAAGGTCCTTTGATTTTTTTCTACTATATTCAAAGCATTCATTTTGTGGGTGGTTGGCGGGTGCTCTGGTGTGGTTTGCTTCTTCTTTCCTATCAAACATCTATCGCCCTTATCTTCCCTTCTTCCTTTTTTTGTTTGTTACTCTCTTGTAAAACCTCTACTCTTTTGGCGCTCATGTGACCTTATGCAGTTGTGAGAGCCGTAAAATCTCTAATAAAACGTAAAATCTATAAGCAATCATCTTACTTATTTTGATATTGATATAATGTGTAGAAACCTCCCATTGTATGACAAATTCCAAGGAGAAATAAATAAAAATAATATAAAAGTTCGAATCCAGTTAATATTTTGTATGCCAATTCCAAAGTCAACGAAACAGAGATTTCCTATCTGGATAATTTTTCAGTTACTCGTATATTCAGCTTTCATCTGATAAACAAAAATGTATGTTCTTCAAATTTACAGCAGAGCTACGTACCCAGTTCTTTCTATTCAGTTAACTCTCTGAGAACACAAACCTGACAACGCCAGCAGATGTACTATTTTTAGGGCACTTTTAACTTATTGAGAGTCTTTGGCCACATAAAGAGATCAATAAATGGACTAGAGAAACTGCGGCTTGGTGGAAAGATAGAGGGAAAGAAGAACGGGGAGAGATAAAGAACAACATACACATAGTATAGGTGGCCTGAACAAGTTTGCAACGAATAACACAAAGAGAAAAAACCCGGACTGATCAAGAAGACAGACAACAGGAAGGAAAAGGGCACCATGAACGTCCATGTCTCTTCGCTCTAGACATAACACCTGAAGAAGAAGAAGAAGAAGAAGAAGAAGAACTTACCTAGGACGCGCATATTGTTCTTTGCCAACTCAAGTACACACGCAATATTTATAAAGCATTTTAAAAAAACCAGAATATAAATTCGTTTTTTATTCGTAGTTAGAAGGTAAATCCTTCTTCTTCACTTTTCCACTGTTATTTATGTCTGTCTGTGTGTCTTACTTTTTCCTAGCGAGACCATAATAATGTCGGTGTGTTTCTCTTTACTCAAACAAACACGCTCGACAATTATCTATTTGTCACTATTATTTTGTGTACCTCAGACTTTTAAAGTCGAGCAATTACGTGCATGTCATTAACTATGCAACTTCGTGTTCTTTAGTTCTGTATGATGGTTCTAAAAAGTGCTGAGGTATTGTCTTTTGTCTCCTGTGGGTCGGACATATATATATTTT
>NW_004797643.1:700272-701363 GCF_000002075.1 Aplysia californica | reverse complement strand
CTCTCTCTTTCTCTCTCTCTCTCCCTCCAGCTAATGACACCGCCTTAGCTCATAAAAAAAGAAAAAAAAAGAAATGATCATCAAACAAATGGATCGAGATCCAAACAAACAAAAAAACTCAAACATAAACCATCGTCCAGCTTTCCAACTAAATAGACCACCAATTCGGGTGTTCTGGTGTGGTTTGCTTTCCTATGAAACATCTATCGTCCTTATCTCCCCTTCTTCTTGTTTATGTTTGTTACTCTCTTGTAACACTTCTAATCTTCTGGCGATCATATATGACCTTATGCAGTAGCGAGCGCCGCAAAACTCTTACTAAAACTAAAGACCACATCTTTTGTCCTAGCAGGCCACAGTTGATCACTAATCACTGCTGATCAGGCGTCTCCCCCTTCACTCTCACTCTCCTTCCGCCTCCTCTCTAATCTCTCCCCTCCCCTCTCCTCCCCTCATCCTTTCTCTCCCCCCCCCTCTCCTTCATTGTCTCCCTCTCCAATTCTGTCATCCCGTCTAAGACACGCGCTTGGCATGAGTGTCTGGGTGTCTAACCTTGACCAAGCACTGGCATGACCCAGTTCCGCTTTAATTTTGAACTTTTGTCTGGTTATCTAACAAGAGGGGGTTGACGTCCTTTCTACCCTTTGTAAAAACGCGTGCGCGCGCGCGCGCACACACACACACACACACACACACACACACACACACACACACATACACTCACACACACACACATACACACAGACAGACACTCTCACACACACACAGACAGACACACACACACACACACAAACACTCATAAATTCTCTTTCTCCTTCTCTCTCTCTCACATACACACTCTCAAACACTCACACACATGCACACATACACACACACAGACACACACACACACAGACACATACTCACGTTCAAGGAATGGGTTCAACATTCTCACACGCATTATAGATATTATGTATTTATCTGTTCTTTTAGTCATTTAGGTATTTACGATCAAACACTCTCGCATATACGCACACAAGCACACATGCACACTCATACACAAACATATACACGCGCATTCATTCACAAACACACACACACACACACACACT
>NW_004797643.1:696184-697861 GCF_000002075.1 Aplysia californica | reverse complement strand
AAACCCAACTCCTCCCCCATCAAACAGGTCTCAAACCCAACTCCTCCCCCATCAAACAGGTCTCAAACCCAACTCCTCCCCCATCAAACAGGTCTCAAACCCAACTCCTCCACTCCACCCCCCCCCTCAATCACAATCTCGTTCAGACTTTCTCTGTGCTGCTTCCAGAGGTTGGCAGTTGCAGAAACACACGCATTTGGCATCAGTCATTAGCTAGCACCTCCATCCCCACCCCAGTCCTACCAACTTCCCATCAGTCTTTTGTACTTCCTATCTTCGCGGTCAGTCATTGACCGTTAGGACATCACAGATGACTTGTCTTCAAGAACGACCATCATCCCTCCCCCCCCCCAACCTCCTAAATCGTTGTTTGTTCTTCCCACCTTGTAGCCACGGACAGTTGGGTTACGACAGAGCTGAAGTCTTGGCGTCCAGAAATCCATCCTCGAAATGATCATATGTGAGGCAGCGTGGTGGAATCAGGCTCTCGTCAACTTTTGGGCATGAAGAGTTATTGGTATCATCTTAAAGCTTGTTTACCTGTCTTTGTTTGGATGAAAAAAGTATTCATTTATCTTGAATACAAGTCGAGATATTTGCAATTGAAGGAGATGGGGGTAATCTGTTTTCAGAGGTAAAATGTGTGAGAAAATGGCCGCCTAAGATTAGTTATTTCCTTAGCTTAAAAGCCTGTGGTAACTGAAATTTTACATTTGTGTGCCTTTAATCAACGTTTTTAAGAAAATCCATACAGAAATGAGTTATTTAATGGGCATGAAAGGTGTTGAGCCAAAAATCAAAAATTTGATAAAAATTCACAAACCTGCGGAAAAATGCAAGTTTCTTCACTTTGATTATTTTGACGAGAGCCTGATTCCACCACGCTGCCTCACATATTATTGTGTCATGCCGTGGTGGAATCAGATCCTCGTCAAGTGTGGGGCACAATATGGAGTTATTGGTATTGTCTTAAAACCCGTCTGTTTGCCTTGCGGTTGATGAAATGAAAAAAAAACCTATTTATATCCTGAGTAGAAGTGAGGATATTTGCGATTGATGAGGTTTTGATCCCCTGCTGTCAGGGATAAAATCACAGAGAAAATGGCCTCCAAAGTTTGATGATTTCCAAAGCTGCAGTGTCCTTAGAAATTGTAAGTTTACACTTTTGTGTCTTTGATAAACAGTTTTCAATAAAAATCCATGCATGAATGTTGTTTTAAATGTAATAAAATGTAGTTGGCCAAAATCAAACAAAAAAATTCCACAGAAATGGTCCCACAGAGCGGGAAAATGTCAGTTGGCTTTGATTTGGCTATCTTGACGTGCGCTTGATACCACCACGTCGTGACATTTTTGTTCTCCTCCTCCCGTATCTGCAAACTGTTGGGTCCCCACAAATGACATATGAACCACCTCCATCCATCCTGATCTCCTCTCTGACTGTTCTAGGTCAATGCTCAGTTTTAGGCCTGTCCGTAATACTGTACTTAGAGTGATTGGTTGGCGGGTGCTCTGGTGTAGTTTACTCGAACTTTCCTATCAAACATCTGCTATCGTCATCATCTCTCTCATCCCTCTATTGTTAGAATGTTACCAAGAAGAAATCACTTTAAACTTCGTTTTCTATCTATCTATCTATCTATCTATCTATCTATCTATCTATCTATCTATCTATCT
>NW_004797643.1:693684-696035 GCF_000002075.1 Aplysia californica | reverse complement strand
TATGACCTATTTGGGCTGCAAGTGCCGTAAAACTTTTACCAAACCCAAACAAAAACTGTATTCCCATCTCCTTCTCTGATTGCCTCTCCGACAAACAAGTTTAGTTTGAATTTTTTTCAGTGGTCATTTATCTAAAACCCTATATTGTTTCCTACTAGGACATAATATTCATTGTTTTGTTTCCTGTTTTGTTTGGGTTCTTTTTTAGATTTATATAATATTTTTTTAAAAACAACAATGAGCCAATTTTATGACGCTTTACTTCAATTCTCAAGCATCGTTGTGAAATGGGTCAGTGACCTTGAAAAAGGAGTTAAACAAGTTTTGAATAAAATATGAACCGATTTTTTTATGCATTGCTGCACTTCTAAATGATCATTAACACGGAATATCAACCGTAATCAAGTCACTGGACCGTGATAAATATTATCATTATTATTATGTTGAAATGCGTCTGAGATGAGATTTTTTTATCGCATTGATGTTGCCCTTGCTACTACTGATGGAGGCCACGTTGAACACTATGATAAGAGAGAAAATAAAATGTAATCGTGGATACAATACTTGGGACTCAGCTTGAATGTTCTATTACCTTTCATTTTTTTTAAATCATTGCGTAACAAAATCGGTTCATTCTTTATTAATCACCCTGTACTATATCAGATCTGGTCGCTTTTAAGCACAAGGGGACGCTCCTGAAAAATGCTGTTTTGAGAAAATTTGAATTAAAGTTGTTGCCACTTGTTTAGTATCTCCAAAAGACAAGGTGAGTTTTCTCTTTAACCAAACAAATATACACACCACTGAAACCAAACTTCTCCTATAGGTAGGGCAATGCCCACTTTTGTTGTAGGTCAATATTTCTGGAATCCCCCGAAATCTGGGTTAGTCTGCTTGCCCTAAAAAGCGACCATTTGTTTTGCTTTGTTTTCCATAATCACTCTCAAATGACAAGGATCGACTGGAACCCTTTTAAAATAATGTGTCGGACTAAGGTCAATTGTAAAGCACGTAACAAATTTGAATAAAGTATGACGCTCGCTGTATACTACTTTAAAAACGAAAGGGTCAATGAAAAGAAATTAGATGCTGGTCATTGCCATGGAACAAAGTGCTCGTCAAATTTGAGGGAACAGAGAAATTAGTATGTTTCCAGCAGTTGGTTGACTTTGACCAATTTTTTACTTCATCCATCCATTACATAACTCGTCATTCAGGGCACATTTTACCGAAAAACATTAAAAGCCCCCTCCTGCCCAACCAGCAGTAATGAGTAACGGACTTCAAGTTGAGGAAGTAAAGGCGGAGTGGAAAGGAGCTGACCACCCTACCACAAATGCCAAAGGCCCGGGAAGTTATGTCACTAACGAGGCAATCTTCAATGTCGGCATCGGATACGGGAACAACTTTACTTCAACTCCGTATTCCCCCAAACAGGACAAGCGGCTGATTCCAGCACGTTGCACGAGACACATTATAATTCTATACCCGAGAGTTGGGCGAGACCTCTAGGGCCAAGAGCCTCAAAGTTCAATGACCTCTTAGACGATGACGATGATGATCGCAGGTGCGTTGTACACACGGCAAATGGATGGTTTCCTCACACGAGATTAATGGGTCTTTTCCCTCCTCGTAATTGCTGGTTTCATTTCGCTCTGCTTTGTCCAACCACTTGGACAGAATACATATTTTCGGTTTTAATTTCATTTCCATCACCGTTTCCTGGTTTGTTTTAAAACTTTTGTTCGGCCGTAATTTCCCCCTTTTGTTTAACGTCATCCTATCATCTTTCTCGAATAAAAGGGGTCAACTGGAGTCCTTATTAGGAAAGATTTCCTTAACATGTGCCAGCATCTGTTTCATTATGGGCAAAATTGTGTTTGCCCTTTAACGACCCCTCCTTTAGGTTCTTCCATTAGTAATAGTACAGGTCACTGCCCCCATGATAGGCTTCAGATCAATCCTATTGTTTTAGCTACTGGCTTGGATTAGTACTTATCGACTGAAGACAAACGGGTTTCTGTCTTTCTCTCCAGGTACTCGTTAACCACTCATATTATTATCTACAGTGTTGGAGATTGAGGGTAGTAATTTTGTTTCGTTTTATAAGAGAGCAAATGTATTGTTTGTTGTTTTTTTAGGTAAAAAGGAGCGTTACTATTGAGAGGTTAAAGGTTTTTTTTTGGTTTTTTTAAAAGAAAAAATATTCGTACAAAGTACAATGTCTCTTCCACATAGGCAAGCACGCATAGAGAGAGAAAGAGAGAGAGAGAAAGAGAGAGAGAGAGAGAGAGAGAGAGAGATACAGAGAGAGAGAGAGATGATAGAGAGAGTAAAATTGCGATGGAAGG
>NW_004797643.1:690752-692925 GCF_000002075.1 Aplysia californica | reverse complement strand
AGAGAGACATACACATACATAGAAAGAAAAAGAAATAAATAAATCCACAGAGAGTCAAATTGACAGAGACGGAATTTCCAGAACATTCCCCTTCACTACCTCCGTTGCGTTTCCCTCTGTCTGCTCGAGCACACTTTCAATTCCCAGCCAAACACGACGCATTAAGCCATTAGTGCTCTGGTCCATTAGTCCGGGCCTCTTCCCATCCCAGTCGATAGAGCCTTTTAACCATCCCTATCTCCGCAATACGTTCATGAAATTATCTGACCTTCTGTATTATGGATTGAGCCCAAGATGAGACAGATTGAAATCGAAAGTCGCGCCGTGGCGTTAACCTTGTACCTTTTTCTGAGGTGAAATGTCGCAATCATAATGATAATTAATAGTTTGTGCTAATTTAATTACCAAGAAGAAAACAATACCAATGTGGTATCAAAGTTTAACAACCCCCCCAAAAAAAACAACAACCCCCCAACTACCACAACAACAACAACAACAACAACAACAACAACAACAACAACAACAACAACAATAACAACAACAATAACAACAACAACAACAACAAATAAAATAGAAGATATTATCGAAAGTTGAACGACTATGCATTCCATCCAATACTAAGTTAGCTTCGTAGACAACTTGCTCGTCTATCCGAACATAATACACGTCATAGATATTCACGTAGCTGACTGGGCTAAGATCCTATCCGTAGTGGTAGTGATTCGAGGGATAGATAGCAATGTGAATACCTTCAATAACGTTTACTTCAGGATAGAGCTGGGCGAAGAATCCATTCCGGAACCGATTCCCACGATTAATGCAAAAGAAAAGCTCCGACTCCTTTTTAGTTACGTAAACCAAGTTATCAGCTACTTCAATCTCTAAAATCTTTTTTTTAAAGAATTAAAAAAAATAAAAATAGAAGTTGATGGTTTGTAATCTTCCGAAATAAAGGTCATCTCAAATCTTGAAGATGTTTTGAGCCAAACAGGTAACCACCGGAATAAATTATATCATTAGAAAGTAAGTAATTGGGTTCGGAGTCGATTCCTACGATTCCTAGCTTTCAATAATCGCGAACCTAGCCGCCCAGCACTACTTCAGGACAGATAATATGTGAGGCAGTGTCGTGGAATCAGGCTCTCGTCAATTTTTGGGCATGTAGAGTTATTGGTATCATCTTAAAGCTTGTTCAGTTGCCTTTATTTGAATGAAAAAAATATCCATATGTCTTGAATACAAGTCGAGATATTTGCGAATGAAAGAATTAGTGAGAAAATGCCTGCCAAAGATTAGTTATTTCCATAGCTTAAGAGTCCGTGGTAACTGAAAATTTACATTTTTGTGCCTTTAATAACCGTTTTTCAGAAAACTCCACACAGAAATGAGTTCTTCAATGGGCATGAAAGGTGTTGAGCCAAAAAATAAAAATTTGATGAAAATTCTCAAACCTGTGGAAAAATGCAAGTTTCTTCACTTTGATTATTTTGACGAGAGCCTGATTCCACCGCGCTGCCTCACATATGGATTTGCAGTATAGCAATCACAAAAGAGGCATTGCGCTCTTTATGACCTCGTGCAGTTAGGAGTGCGTAAAACTTCTACTAAAACTAAATACAGAAAAGGCTTCCAGATTCACAATAACTTTGTTATAGATAGAATGGTCTCTTCCAAATTCTGCTTCTTTTTACCCAAAAACTCTCCTCAATTTTTTTCTTTTCGTTTTTTGTTGTTGTTGTTGTTGTTGTTGCTATTGTTGCTGTTGCTGCTTTTGTTTTTGTTCGAAGTGTCCTATCAGATATTTTAAAAAATTGTAATTCTTTTCCTACCAAGGTTATAATAACGAGCTACAAAGAAAATAGGGTCGAATTTGGTTTACATCACAAAGACAAAATAGATGCTAGTACTAGTAGTTTTTGGCATGGCCTTTGATGACAATCGGTTAGTGATTAGTTATAATAGTTATTACAGAACCTCCTGTCCTCAGAGACATACTTTCGTACACCCTTTAACATAATATATTCTTACTCCCTCACAGCTACATTCATACACATACTCACACACAATTACAGACAAACACTCAATCACACAAAAACCCACTCACACACTCTCAGTACCACTCACACAACCAAACATATGAACACAAACGCAATCACACACACACACACACACA
>NW_004797643.1:688480-690395 GCF_000002075.1 Aplysia californica | reverse complement strand
ATATATTTATATATACAGACAGCACCCCCTCCAAATACATACCCACATACCCAAATATATACAGGCACACTCGAATACTAAGAGACACACTAACAGTTACAATGACAGACTTAAACAATAATAATTATATGCACGAAAACATTGACATAAAAGAGCTTTTACAGCTTCAGCATTCAATTCTCTTTAATAAAAATACACAATTTTCTCTTCCTTTCTCTCTTTCTCTATCTCTCTATCTCTCTCTCTCTCTCTCGATCACTTATTCTCTCTCTCTCTCTCTCTCTCTCTCTCTCTCTCTCTCTCTCTCTCTCTCTCTTTTTTTTTTTTTTTCCTTCTCCCTCCTTCCTCCGACATATCCCGCTAAAGCACTCCACATACCACGCATATCTTCCTAATAGTATAACTTCACCTCCCCACTTTATAGCAGACAAAGTGATAGTAATATCACAGCACAGCGCCACAGCATTAGATAAAAGCCTCTTTGTAATCTCCTGTTATGTAATGCGTTGTTTCAAAAGGCTGGCACGGGGTGAAGGCGGAAGGTGTTCTGCTACAAATGAACAAAATCCCACCCCGAAAACAACAACAACAACAATAGAATACCAAAAATAAAAACAACCACTCAAAACAAACCGAAAAAAAAAAAATACCAGAGAAAAATGAGAAACCACCTGTGGCCCTCCTCGTCAGTAATTAAACTCATACGAAAAAGCACAGCACATGAACACGTCGTTTCTGAGGCATCATGGTGAAATCAGGCGCTCGTCAAAATAAGGAAATTAAAGAAATCGGCATCTTTTTGGCCGATGGACATTTTTTTTTTAAAACTTCTTTTTTGGGAAGGGGGGTGGGGGGCTCAACACCTTTTATTTTCATTTAAAAACACATTTATGTGTGGATTTTGCTGAAAAGCATTGATGAAAGGCACAAAAAAGTAACATTTTAATTTCCAAGGACTCTTAGGCTATTGAAGTTACCACATTTTAGCAGCCATTTTCTCGATAATTTTACCTCTGAAACCAGGCGACCCTGACCTCCTTCAATCGCAGATATCTCGATTTCTATTCAACATAGATCAATATTTTTCACCAAAAGGAAGGCAAATGGACAGGGTTTAAGATGTTACCAATAACCCCATTTGCCAAAAATTGACGAGCACCCGATTCCACCACCCACGAACACACCATTTTGTGAGGCAGCGTGGTGGAATCAGGCTCTCGTCAAAATAATCAAAGTGAAGAAACTTGCATTTTTCCGCAGGTTTGTGAATTTTTCTCAAATTTTTGGTTTTTGGCTCAACACCTTTCATGCCTATTAAAGAACTCATTTCTGTGTGGATTTTTCTGAAAAACGTTGATTAAAGGCACAAAAAATGTAAATTTTCAGTTGACCTGGACTCTTAAGCTAAGGAAATAACTAATCTTTGGCTACCATTTTCTCACTAATTTTACCTCGGAAAACAGGTGACCCCCACCTCCTTCATTCGCAAATATCTCGACTTGTATTCAAGATAAATGGATATTTTTTTCATCTATATAAAGACAAGTGAACAAGCTATACGCTGATACCAATATCTTTACATGCCCAAAAATTGACGGGCACCCGATTTCACCACCCTATGGACACACCATTTTGTTTAGAAGCCATGTGCCTTTTTTCTTATTAAACATGTGAGCATCTGGGTGCCAGCCAGTCTGTCTATTAGTCTGTGGGCATTTATATTGTGTTTTTCTTTCAGTCTTTTGAGGTTACGTGCCGTCTGTTATATATTAGCCTGGTAATTAAGTCTCAGTTCTTTTTGTAATTTCCTGTGTGTCTGCTGACTGGCATTGTTTTCTCTGTGTGTTTGTATGAGTTTAAATGTGTGTATACGTTTGTGTGTGTGTGTGTGTTTGTGTATGTGTGTGTGTGTGTG
>NW_004797643.1:686053-687338 GCF_000002075.1 Aplysia californica | reverse complement strand
AGAGAGAGAGAGAGAGAGAGAGAGAGAGAGAGAGAGAGAGAGAGAGAGAGAAAGAAAGAGAGAGAGATAGTGAGAGATTGGGGGGGGGAGCTCATACAATGTATAAATAATGAACTCAATGGCTTTTGCCTCAAAGCACTGACCACACCCTTCTTATCTACAGCCCTTCGTCCTTTTGGGTTTTCCTATTCTGGAAATATTTTTATCTTGACTCAGTTTTTCCTTCATTGAAAGACATGGAAAAAATAATTATCCTTTAATGTTGTTTGGGGTGTAAATGAAGCGATGGAATCTGACAACATACAGCCAATCTTTTCCGCTCTAATCCCAGCGAGCTAAAGCCAGAGGCGAACCTAATCTGCATTTTACGACTTCAGAAAATCGATTGTCTCCCCCTGCCGCTCGAAGAGTTATGGGCCTTTGGGGAAGTTGTCGCTCGCGATAACCTGGCAACGGTATTGTTGCCTGTGGCAACGGGGCATCATCTGTGATCTGAGTGTATTTTATCTGGTCACAAGTGCCCGTGAGCCTAGATCCGTGGGAACGGGATTGGGATTATGAAGAGAGTTTCAGATAAGGGATAAAAGAAGGTCGTCGCGATCTATGGATTTTTTTCTCGCGCTAATGTTATTGTCTCTCCAGATCATTGCCGCACCTGGTATATCTGTATGTACTTCATCGCATTTATTAATCATTCTTGTTCTTCTCAGTTCTGAGCTTGAGAGTTGCACTATTTTAAGCACAGCTCTTCACCCGGAGACATTGCGAAGAAACTTAATAATTTAGCTCTTTTTAGACAGACACAGTATATTTCCTTAAGTTCTGATGCGGGGATCATCTTTGTAAGAAATACGCAAGCAAAAATTTCATCTTGATAGTTTCAGAAGACGAAATAAGTTCCTACCAATTCAAGATACCAGTTCTTAAATAAAGCAGTATCAGATTCTACTGATCCCGATAGTATAAAAGAAAGATGAGTAGCAAGGCGTTTGAATGTGTGAGGCTGGTGCGCAATTTCCTGGGTACAAAAATAGTCGATTAACTGTCATGGGAATAAATCAGAATTCTATATCCTTGAATCCTCAACATCCTGTCTATTTTTCTCTCCTTCCCTCCCTCCCCCCCCTCTCTGTCTCTGTCTCTGTCTCTGTCTGTCTGTCTCTCTCTCTCTCTCTCTCTCTCTCTCTCTTCTTTTTTTTTCTCTCCCTCTCTCTCTCTCTCTCTCTCTCTCTTCTTTCTCTTTCACTCTCACTCACTCCCTTTCTCTCTCACCTCTCTCTCTCTC
>NW_004797643.1:680726-682816 GCF_000002075.1 Aplysia californica | reverse complement strand
ATTACTTAAATTATTATAATAAAATTTAAATTATTATCGTTACCTTTATTATCTGTGTCTTTCAGCTTAAACTTAATCTCCAGAGGCTGAGCTCACCAATTTCATAAAAAGTGAACAGTATGCCTATTAACAACTGTTACTGCTACATACATTCTCCTCTTATTTCGCTGTTATAAGCCAAATAGCTTGTGATGATCTAAGACAGATAATAAGATTAATCAAGTGGTGGCAGTTATCACACCTTGATAATTGTTCTCATGGAAACCTTACGTAGGCGAGCTACAGCGTGCGCATGAGACCGGTACATTCTGGGGTTTATGGCGAACATAAGGAACGAGGGCTATGAAGACGTAGATAGGGGGAAATTTTGTCTCTCTTTGTCTCTCTCTCTCTCTCTCTCTCTCTCTCTCTCTTATCTTTTTCTTTATTTCTCTCTCTCTCTCTCTCTCTCTCTCTCTCTCTCTCTCTCTCTCTCTCTCTCTCCCACCCTCTCCTCTCTCTCTCTCTTAAAAATCATCAAAGGTTTTTACAATAATAATGTTAATAATAACAAGCACGACAAGCTTTATTACCCCAGCAGATTCCATTAAATCAATGTATGCCAATATTTGGACAATATGTCTTATCTTATCTTATCTTATTTTATCTATTTTCACCTCGTCTCATCTCATGTTATCTTATCTATTTTCATCTTATCTTTTCTCATCTCATTTCATCTCATCTCATCGTATCTTATCTTATCTTACCTTACAGAACCATCCCCTCTCAATTACCCAACTCTCGACTTCTGTAAACAAGTGGAAGAGCCTTTTCATGGCATGACATACACCCGTCACCAAAGTACCGGGCGAGACAGAAGTTTCGAAGATTCAATTCATGACCTGCTGAGCCACACACCTCTAATAGTTAGGACCTGCCTCTTCAACACAAAAAGTTAATAGTGTTGAACTAGGCGTTCAACCTCCTATAACATTTCCCCCTTTAATAGTTGGGAACTCATTATACATGCCATACAAATGCCAATCCACTTTTTAAAAATGTTAATGATACAATTTGAAAAAATAAATATCAACAGAATTAAAATGAGATCGAGGAGGAAAGGCGTAGAAATTAAAAACACAACCAAAACAAACAAAAAACAACCCAACCCCCCCCCAAAAAAAAACAACAACACAAAAAACAAACAAACCCCGAACCTCTGCATGACGTGTGTAGCGCGAACTAATTGTTCGTAGCTTTTTCTATCCACGTTCCTCAGTAATGTTCACATCTCCTTTCATGGCTGTTGTTTTTCCTGTCGTGAGTCTATCAACTGATCTTTTCTATGGGGGGCAAGGCAGAATCTGTGTCTTCAAAAGCAAAGGGTCACTGCTTTATGTCTGGCGTAAACACGATATTTTGATATCCATACAAAAAAAAATATTTATGAAGTTGAGCTCTTGTTTATTTTCTACAAACTACCACGCCCACACACACACACACACACACACACACACACACACACACACACACGCACACAAACACACACACTCACAAAGCGAACAAAAAACAAACAAACCGAAAGCGCAAACAAAACAAAAAAACCAACAACAAAAAACCAACAAAACCCCCACTAACAATAAAGTTAACAGAAATAGAAAAAAACATACCTAAAAAGAAAAGAAAAAAGGATTTACATCCCAAATCAATTATGCTTGTCGTCTTTTTATCATGGACAAAGAAATTAAGAAAAAAAAGTAGAGGGAGGAGAGTCCAAAGTTTACGAGTACGAGTGCACGTTTATCTCACGAAGCTGGACTATGGCGTGGAAAACCCACACTCGAGACCTTTACGTGGGTTGTCGTGATAATGACGTTGGCCAGCTGGCTGTTGTGACTTATGAATTATTTTTTTAAATTTCGTTTTCTCAATATGTGAATGTGGCACTGTTTTATTGTATTCAAGTAATGTTTGTTGAAATTCAAATTCGAAATGTTGAGAAAAGCCAGGAAAAATACAAAGCATTGGTATAAGATAGATAGATAGATAGATAGATCGATCGATAGATAGATAGATAGATAGATAGATAGATAGGTAGATAGATAGAGAGA
>NW_004797643.1:678499-679492 GCF_000002075.1 Aplysia californica | reverse complement strand
AGAGAGAGAGAGGGAGAGAATGAGAGAAATAGAGAGAGAGAGTGAAAGTCAGACAGAAAATGCGGAAAGTATTGGCATCTGAAGACGAACTCCAATGGGATGATGAACAGATGAAAAGATGAAAAGATGAAAAGATGAAAAGATGAAAAGATGAAAAGATTCTTCGACCTCCACAGGCTTCTGAGTGATAATCACCGACTCCGGTCTTTGTACTCTCATGCTGTGGAGGCCTGAGGTAAAATATCTCTTCCTTCCTCTCCTCCTTCTTTGGGCAATCGATATTTCAGCTCTGGAATCTTCGGAACACGATCGTAAGTCTTCTTTTGCACTCCTACATTTTCTTCCTCGTTCGTTTGTTCTCTATTGTTGCTTTTGCGTTCATTAAAGGAAAAAAACCGGAAAAAATATCCTGTCTTTTCTTTTTACCTCTTTTATTTTCTATTGTGTAGATTTCTTGGTTTTTCTTGGTTTTTCTTGGCTTTTTTGTTTTCTGTTCCTGTTGGGATTTTCGGGATTGTTCTGTTTCTACTTTTTTTTTCTTTTTCTTTCTATTTCTTTACGTTCATTTTCGTTTGTCTACTGTTTTTCGCTTTGTTTTAAATTAATTCTTTCTATTTCGTTTTTTCTTAATTTAATCAAGGTATTTCCAAAGCCAGTTTTTAAAATGACTTAATCAATTCACGTCTTCTTCCTCCTCCTTACTAGGGGCGGGCTCGAGACGAGCCGAGTACCCGTTTCTCTCGGGAAACGGCCTTCCCGTCATTTCCCGAGCACTAAACTACTGCTCCATACCGAGACGTGATACAGCTCGTTGGCTTGACCT
The DNA here is from genome assembly GCF_000002075.1 of Aplysia californica. Classification (NCBI taxonomy): domain Eukaryota; kingdom Metazoa; phylum Mollusca; class Gastropoda; order Aplysiida; family Aplysiidae; genus Aplysia; species Aplysia californica. Next base: position 678,669 of record NW_004797643.1, on the reverse strand, counting down.
AACGAGTAACAGTAAGAGTGAGCGACGAGAAATGACAACGTAGACAGTGCCACCCATCACCGTGCCGTCCTGTGTGTGAAACTGAAAGGGAGGGGAGAGGGTGGCGAGACGAGGCGCCGCCTGCGCCTGCGCAACAGGGCAAGCCTAGTTTCTAAGTTTAGATCCCCGCC
>NW_004797643.1:677458-678399 GCF_000002075.1 Aplysia californica | reverse complement strand
TCGAACTGCGGGGCGAGAAGAGAAATTGGTCACGAGACGAGAAGTATTGCTCGAGAAACGAGACGGGAAGTATTTCTCGTTCCCGGGACCGGGACCGGGACCGGGACCGGGACCGGGACCGGTCTCGGCGGGAAGTAGGTCAGCTTCCCGGTCTTCTCGCTCGGGAAGGAAAAAGCCTACCCGCCCGTCTCTACTCCTTACCTTGTCTGTCTATCTTTCGTTCGCTCTTTTCGTCCCCTTTCAACCGCAGAAAACAGGTCTTTTGCATCCGGTGCCTTCGGGACTTGTCAGACAAGCAAAAGATCAAAATCGAAGTCTTTCTTCTGATCTGCTTATAAAAGTCATTTTGCCTTCGAAATGACTTACCATGTACCTTTGACCTAACCAGCAAACCAACATAATCGTTTTAGTGTAGTAAGAGTTTTGCGGCCCTCATAACTGCAAAAGGCCTTTTGAGCGCTATCAAGTTAACACAAATAAATAAATAAATAAATAAATAAAAACAAAAAAATAAACCCCAAAAAATAAATAAAAAATAAATACACACATTTTTTTAAAATTTGGAAACGATGAGCTATTTACTTCTCTTTTGTTTTTTCCCCTCACGAATGTCTGCTCATTAATAAACCTAATACTGAACCAAGTTGCCCTTCTCGAAATTATCTGTTCTGTTTTTGTCAGACGTTAAACAATACAAGGTAATATCAAGAAAACCGTTTATCATCGTCTCCTTTACGGGAGTACCTAGTACCTAGTGCTTGAACTGCATGCCTGTGATAGTGTCCTCTTGGTGTCTTGTTGAGCGTTCAATCTGATGCAATAGCGAGAAGAAGAAAGCACATAATTTGAATGTATAATAATAATATTATGCATACATTAATGATATCTCTCTCTCTTTCTTTGTCTCTCGATCTTTCTTTCTCCCTCCCTCCCCCCCCCCC
>NW_004797643.1:673744-676021 GCF_000002075.1 Aplysia californica | reverse complement strand
AGACAGACAGACAGACAGACAGACAGACAGACAGACAGACAGACAGACAGACAGAATCTGTTCTCTGTTGGAGGGCTAGGTCGGAGAGATGTTGCAAGCTCTATTCGCGACACGACTGGTCGATACCTGGAAATAGAGCACACTAAGCCACCTCATTGGACACTGTTAAGATTTTTAAAACCCTGTCCGTACGCACGCCCAGGGGTCATTTTGTACCCCCGGGGTTGTATTCTTCACATTTTAGAATACTTCTAGTACGAAGATCTCTTTGAAACTTTCATTATTTCTCAAATAAAACATCATTTTGACAGACTGCTATGCAAAGCGTATGGATCAGATCGGATTAACGAGTAAATTTCCTCTTTGGAAAGTGGTGGCACAGAGTTCTGTACGTCGTATGGATGCGATAGTAAAACACGACGTACGGATAGGGATAAAGTAGTTTTGTGTTGCTTTCTTTTCTATTATCATTTCATTTTATTTTGTACATATATTTGTTAAAATTCAATTGTTTATTCAATTTTAATTTAGTTTAATTTTTTTCGGGACGGTGGGAGGGGGTGCTCAACCTATATAGTTTGCTACCCAAGAATTACAAAGTTCTATTTACTCAGTACCTGGTTTTGAGAAATTTGACGTCAAAAGTTTTGAGTTTCACAACATAACTAGCTGTCGCTCATATGTCCATATGCAGTAGCGAATGCCGTAAAACCTCTACTAAAATTAAACATAACAAGCATTTTCTAAAGCAATTCTTTGCAAAATATGGTGACGAAGACTCTTGTAGTTGCCTTTCCCGCCTACCCCGGATTAAGAAGGATTCAAATTCGCAGCAGAAAGCCGTGATACTGGAAAAGCATTCTCCACACTCGGGAATCAAACTCTGGTCATCTGTGTTCGAAAGTGAAGCGCCTAACGTAACACCTGCACCACAGACGCCAGTATGACAGGTTTGACATTGTACACCAGGAATGTGGGTGGTTGGCGGGTGCAATGGTGTGGTTCGCTCGTTCTTTCGTATAAAAAATCTATCGTCTATATCTCCCCTCCTTCTTTTTAGTGTTTGTTATATTACTCTCTTGTAACACCTCTAATCTTCGGCACTAATATGACCCTATTGTGTTGCAAGTGCCGTAAAAGTCTTACTAGAGGTACACTAAAAGTACACCAGGAATGAGTGACAAATCAGTACCTCAAAATAACAAAGTTTTATGGGACATTTTTTGGCCGTTTTGAGTTATAAAGACCATGAGGTCAGAAACCAAATAATGTTTTATCTGCTCTGTCAGAATCGTAAGACGATTCAGAGTAGTAATCAAGCTATTCAACGTATTGCATTCGAAAAAGCTTGACATAATATTGTGGAACTCAATTTTTTTTTTGACGTAAATTTCCCCAAACTAGGTACTGGGCAGATACAACTTTGTAATTCTTGCGTAGCCAAGTAACAACAAAGTCCCAAAATGCTCTAAATTATGCCAGTAAGAACACTTATAAAAACAGAATGAAGGAAAAATTACTATACAATAGCCGATTGTACTTTGACTTACTTTACTTTTGTCTTCCGCTTGTACCGTGGGGTGTCGCGGGGAGACACAAGCGTCTGTCTGCAGCAAGGCAAGTGGCCTGTAGGAGGGACATCCAGTGAGCTCTGAGTGTGTCTGCCACATATTCACTCTATCGTCGCATTGGTTTTCCTCTGGCTCTCCATCCAGAATATTTAATGTTGTAATTTCCCAGAGCTGGATGGTTTGAGGGCATCCGCGTGAGGTGTCCGAACCACTTGACCTTTTGTTTTTCTATGTGTGGTATGACTGGTGTTGTTCCTATGGTGTCCCTTATGAATTCATTTTTTATTTTGTTTCTTCTTGTATTTTGACAGATGATTATAAAAGTAGCATGCCTGAAAAATAGCTTTGCCTGGAAGGTAGGCGTAGAGGTAGTTGATTTCCAAGATATTATTAATTTTTTTTCTAAGGATCTTTTCTTTCTAGGTGTTATTCTGAGGGAGACATCGTCAATACATTTAGAATCATGAAAGATATAAGGATGTGTCATGCGATTAAGTGGAATAAAAACAATAACGCACCGAAGTAAAGGCTGTGAAAACTTCGGATGAACGTACTGTGTTTCCACTCCGCGCCCTGCTGAAATACACAGTCTATCTGTCTGTCTGTCTGTCTGTCTGTCTATCTGTCTGTCTGTGTGTCTGTCTGCCTGTCTGTCTTTCTCTCTCTCTCTCTCTCTCTCTCTCTCTCTCTATCTCTCTCTCTCTCT
>NW_004797643.1:670937-671996 GCF_000002075.1 Aplysia californica | reverse complement strand
TTCGCTGTCTATAGCCGGGTACCCATTCCCACCTGGGTGGAGTGAGGAAAATTCGTGTAAAGTGCCTTTCCCAAGGATATCACGTCATGCCCCTGACGGGATACGAACCCACGACCTTACGGTTGCGAGTCCGAGAGCCTAACCACTAGGCCACCGACGCCACAAAAAAAAGATGGCGCGTCGTCTTTCAAGCTTAACTTGTGACAAAGTGGTTATCAACTTGTACATAATTCTTTGTCTCTAAAGGAAGTCAATATAGGTGAGGCAGCGTGGTGGAATCAGGCTCTCGTCAAAAGAACGAAATCGAAGAAAACAGCAGTTTTCTCTCTGCTTACTAATTTTTATCAATTTTTTGTTTTTTGGCTCAACACCTTTTATGTCCATTTACAAACACATTGTTTTGAGGATTTCACCGAAAACGTTGATTAAAGGCTCAAAAATTTAAATTTACAGTCTCCGTGGACTCTCCAGCTTTGGAATTTACCAAGCTTTGGCGGCCATTTTCTCGCTAGTGTTTCCTCTTAAATCAGGTGATCCCCACCTCATTCAATCCAAAATATCTTCACTTCTACTGAAGATGGAAGGGTAATTTTTTCATTGAAAACAAGACAAATAAACAAGCTTTAAGATGATACCAATAATTCAATATTCCCAAAAATTGACGAGAGCCTGATTCCACCCCGCTGCTTCACACTAAGGGTACATAAAACTGGTATCCAGATTTACCTCGCTCTCTACGCTACGTTTGTCCTCTTAGTTGTCTGCAACTTGTTACTGTTTACAGCCGGAAGCAGACGATTCTGTTGCATCTTTTATAAGTCAGACGGATTTATTTTTCAAACACGATCAACAGCAAAGCCCTAGGGTTTAATCCGCTGATATTGAATCTACGACATTTATCGGTTTTTAAGAAAACATGTTTCTTTTCATTTACATCGCTATTCTAAATTTTATTACTAAAATGCTATGTCTAAAACGGAAACAGGACGTAAACAGAAGTGTTTATGAAATTGCTGCAATATGGGGTTTTTTTTTTTCGTTTTTTCATTTTTTTTATTT
>NW_004797643.1:668187-669208 GCF_000002075.1 Aplysia californica | reverse complement strand
CACAGTACTTTAGAGGTGGTATAAGGACCTCATTAACACACGCCATTAGACATTCGGAAATCTACCACACAGATTTCCCTCTTAATCCGAAAAGTTTTTTGTTTTGTTTTGGAAAATGGACTGGGAGATTTGTTATACACTCTTGATATCAGGAAACCTACCACACCTTCCACTCTTAATCCAAGAAGTTTCTTTCAGGAAAAAAATAACAAAGAGAAACAAAACAGCAAAACAGGAACAAAGAAATGTGAGCCAGCGTGGTGGAATCAGGCTCTCGTCAATATTTGGGCATGTAGAGTTATTGGTATCATCTTAAAGCATGTTCACTTGTCTTTACTTGGATGAAAAAAAATCCATATATCTTGAATACAAGTCGAGATATTTGCGAATGAAGGGGGTGTGGGTCACCTGTTTTCAGAGGTAAAAGTAGCGAGAAAATGGCCGCCAAAGATTCGTTATTTCCATAGCTTAAGAGTTCGTGATAACTGAAAATTTACATCTTTTGTGTCTTTAATCAACTTTTTTAAAAAGAAAAATCCACACAGAAATGAGTTCTTTAATCTGCATGAAAGGTGTTGAGCCAAAAAACAAAATTTTGATAAAAAAATTTCCAAACCTGCAGAAAAATGCAAGTTTCTTCACTTAGATTATTTTTACGAGAGCCTGATTCCACCACGCTGCCTCACAAATACAAAACTGGTTTACAGACACGGCCTTTCGACTGCGAAGCAATTGCGTTGGAATTGATGTAAATGTTTTATGAGCTCAAATAGATTAGTTTGTTGGAATTGGACAATAAAAGAAACCGTTGGGAATGTGTGGACGTTTAAATGTTTGAAACGCTAGACTCGCCGTTTTGATGTTGTGAACGTTTGTGAGTCAGATTGAAAATGAAAGAGTGATTGAGAGAGAGGAGGGGATAGATAGATAGATAGATAGATAGATAGAAGGATAGATAGATAGATTGATAGATAGATGGATAAATATAAAAAAATAATAACAATAATATCAATAATAATAA
>NW_004797643.1:663312-667008 GCF_000002075.1 Aplysia californica | reverse complement strand
TGTGTGTGTGTGTGTGTGTGTGTGTGTGTGTGTAAGTGTGTGTTTGCATTACATGTATGTGTGTGAGAGAGGGGGGAGGTAAAGTTAGAGAGAGGGGTTGGATAGAGACGAGGGCGAGGTGGGATTGGAAAGAGAGAGAGAGAGTGGGGTCAGGGTTAAAGACGCAGAGTGAAAGAAAAAGAGAAAGAACGAGAGAGCGAGGGAGATAGGGATAGAGAAAGAAAGAAAGAAATAGATCTAGATCAACAAAGAGAGAAACATAGAATGAGAGAGGGCCAAATGAAAAAAAGAAAAGGAAAGACATTATATACACCAGAAACAGATAGAAAAAAATGTATTGTACACCTCAAGTATTATCACCTCGCGGGACGCGTATGTCACAACATCTCCCCCCCCCACTGTTTCATCGTGCGTCACCGAGTTTCGCCCCGCGCGCGCGTGAAGCCGAGGCGAGCGAGCAGTGTCTCCGCTGTATAAAGCCACTCACACGTACGGGGAGATAGATTAGAGTCAGTTGTTGCTTCTCCTGCTCACATTTTACTCGTAGGCTAGGAGAAACCTTTGCTGGGAGGTTCGCTTTGAAGGTATTTCAAAATTATTGTGTGTCTTTTCTTTTCTTTTCTTTTTTTTTTTTGGAAAGGGGGGGGGGGTTGTCAATGTTGTTTTTGCAAAGAGGTTATGAGGTTTTGTATTCTCTTAACCCTTTCACTGACCAACCAGCTTTGAAATTTTTAGGAAGGAGCTTTAAAAGTTTCGAGTAATATGCAGTGATGGAATTAAAATATTTTTTCGAGCGTTTATAAACGTCGTTCCTTTTTTTTTTAAACCAAAAGAACTGTGTCAGTCAGTGGTAATTCTATGCCACTTGGTTAAGGGTGTTTGAATCAAGTACTGGGGTACTGCGCACGTGTATATTTATGAATCAAGTTAATCGCAGCTCTCGGGAGATTGATCCGGGCTGAAGCAGAAGGTCAAACGTTCACGACCACATTTATCGCTGGCTCAGAGAGGACAGATAAGAGAAAGGGGATTCAGAGGAAATTGTACGCCACGATAATACGCATTTCTAGAATCCTGCGAGAGGAAGACTAGATTTTTTCCCCGTTTGTACCCAGCGTTTTATGACGTTTGTTTTCGATCGTTTTGTGTAAATGGCTCGGAACTTTTTTTCCCCTGCCTCCTTCTTTCCTAGTTCTTTCAATTAAAAAAAGAAGAAAATTGCAGTACCTGCAGACTACTTTCAAAGGGGCGAGAAACATAATTTCGGCATTTAAAGAATAATCGAAGTAAATTAGTCGTAGCTTGGTTTCAGCGCCCGGGGCACTTAGGGTCGCAAAGAGTTTACGGAGAATGTCAAGAAATGTCAATGGCCTAGTTTGTTGGTGAGTGGTCACTTGGGTATGCCCTTGAGTAAAACAAGCTTACCCTGCACAGAAAAAAAACAGGGGCGCAGAGATGTTTATTCATTTAGGATATTTTTACTCTCCATTCGACTCAATTTAGATCATTCAGGAGGCTGTCTCCGACTCAGCTCTCCAAGGCCCAACCCCGGCTGAAAGAGATACACTATCCCAGCAGACAGTTCGTGATTCTCGATAATAGCATTCTCGCCACATGGGAAAGGAACTCTAGTTTTCTTCATGCGACCACGAAGCCCCTAACAATACTGCCACATCTCAGACGCCGTTACATTGCTATGTGGCGACCAACAATAGGATGTTTGTTTATCGCGGTGTCTGTATCTTAGGATATTGAGAACTGTCAATGCTGAGCCTTTAGGTCGTTTTACTGCCAGACCAGATTTACTTTGCTTTTACTTTTATCCGACGCTTCTACCCGTTTGGCTTATACAATCTTTGGAAAAAGATCAAAGGCTTTGGTCGGGGCGGTGATGGAGTTGACGGGGAGGGGGGTGTGTGTCCATACTTTAAATCAAAGAACTGCCAGTCGTAATGCACTGCACATCTCACTACAACCTAAATTTTCCCCCACAAGGATAATAATGTAAAATCGGCGCACTTTTCGACAGCCAGAGGATTTTGCGTAGCTATGACTAATCGTTCATGCAAATAGCTGAAGCTCTGCTGCTCTGCTTAGGCTAACTTATTGAAACTTGAGCTAGATCTATACTCTCGTTCCTAAAGCTCTGATTCACTGTTAGAGACCGAGAGCTAGATCTATACTCTCGTTCCTAAAGCTCTGATTCACTGACAGAGACCGTGAGCTAGATCTATACTCTCGTTTCTTAAGCTCTGATTCACTGACAGAGACCGTGAGCTAGATCTATACTCTCATTCCTAAAGCTCTGATTCACTGACAGAGACCGTCAGCTAGATCTATACTCTCGTTCCCTGCTTGTAGCAGATGCATGACGTAAGTCACCTTTAATCACATTGTCGTATAGTCATTGTGCACTCGGTGAACATGAGCTGTCGTTGCACTGGCATTAAACGAATTATTTCCTATCCGCTTATGTCATAGATGTGTTAAACAAAGCGGATTTTGAATAACATCAACTAATGAAGGTCGTATAAATCACATAAAAGCTCTGAAAACTGGGAACAAGTTTGGCTTATAGTTTAGAATGCATACCATTGTTCCAGTTGCTAATCTTCGTTATTTGTTTTCGATTATATAATGTAGCCCGTTCTTTATGTTTCTTTTTTGTGTTATAGTTGTTATAAGATGTTCAACTGTATGTCATTAGGTATTGTCAAGTTTACGTCCCTTTCAACACTGCTTATTTTCACTATAAATGCACCAAATTGATACATCATCAGACTTTAAGATATAATATTAAAATACACCAGATGCTGAAATGGGTAGAGCTAAGTTTTGACCCCCCCCCCCCCACACACACTCTCCCTTAAAAAAAAACGATGGGGTAAACGCCTGTTTTTCGCCCGACGCCACTACATCAACCCGGATATAGCTGGTAGGTTAAAAAAATCCCAATGGATGGAAGGCTCAAGTTGGCTCGCAACATGACATGATTTCTTTGCAATAAATAAAGACGAATCGCAGAAACAGACATTGACAAATACTCCAATTCCTCCATAGATATCTTTTAAAGCCACTGGTAAGTCAAGTACAAGCTGTCTAAATCCACAGTCGATTTTTCTCTGGGATCAACGGGGAGATGAGAATAGACGGTTTAAATGTCTATGAATATTTCTCGTGGAAGAATGGATTCCTGGGCTATGTAGACTGTTGAACTGTTATGCTAACGTTCATCCTGCTCATGCATGTGTCTGAGTGCACCCGAGCGTAAGTGTGTGTGTGTGTGTGTATGTGTGTGTGTATGTGTGTGTGTATGTGTGTGTGTGTGTGTTTGTGTGTGTGTGTGAGTGTTTTAGTGTTCATGGGAGCTTTTGTATGTGTATAATTATCATACATACATGTGTAGGTACCTTGCTCTACGGAACAGAGGGGGGCGGGAGGGGGGAGGGGGGTATGGTATCCCCAGCCAAACCGTGACACTGTAATCTGATAATACCTGACTGCAGCCTGCCACGACCAGGACACTAACACAGGCACTAAAAGTTAGTAGGTTAAATTTGGATCCCAAGGGAGGGGGGAGAGGGGGTATGAGGGAGGACGTGAACTGACCGCAATATATCGGGACAGGTGTATGATAAAGGACTCTCTCACTCTCACTCTCACTCTCTCTCTCTCTCTCTCTCTCTCTCTCTCTCT
>NW_004797643.1:642927-663212 GCF_000002075.1 Aplysia californica | reverse complement strand
CCCCCCCCCCCCCTCTTAAAAAATAGAAACAAGAACACAAAACAACCAACCAACAAATCAAACAATTAAACGAACAAACAACCACCAACCCTTTTCCGTAATCTTGTCAAAGACTATCAGCCCACCCTAACCTTTCTCTCCCCGTCCCTCTACTCCACAGTTATCTCCCCGTGTGTGTATTCCTCCTTCAAGCGCCGCGACTTCAGGACTGCCCCATCCATCCATCCATCCATCCATCCACCCATCCATCGATCCCCGCCTCCTTGTGATTACAAAGAAAGAAGCGGAGCTCAAATTGTCAGCCATCAAGACATTTCCTTCCGCCGGCATCTCGCTCTAATTACAGCAGGAGTTTAGTGCATTTTCCAGAGTCAACGAAAGGAGGGAATGCTCAATTTCTAGATCTAGCCCGAAGAACAAACACTGTTATCGTCTCTCGCGCGCTTACCCGACCTTGGCCGGGAAAAAAAAAATTGTCCGTGCTGTTTTGCTCTTGTTTTGCCTGCAGCAGGCTCGAAATACGATTCGCCGGTGACACTTTCATACCTGAATCGATTTAGTTTAGAGAAGAACTTACGCGTCGACGGTCAACGTCCCTTTAAAACAATAATACTATTCTGAAACAAGAGGGCAGCTGAGCTGTGAACATACCGTCTTATTCTGATTGAAGAAAGTTGAACAACCCCATTATTTTTTCCCGAATTGTGTAACAGGTGTCATTCGCAGCTGTGCGAATGCGAGTCTCACAAAAAAGATAATTTATGTAAAGAGAACACTCTAACATTTGTGGTGAGTTCTCTTCGTAGCCACGAGGAAACTGGGACAGCTATAATCATACCATTGATTTACTATTACAAGGTTAGCCAGCCCGGATATTCCCACATTCTCGGCGCAATTTGAACCTTGTTATCATCTCTCATCACAGTTTTTCCCTCCATACAAAGCGAAGTAAAACACTTCACGCAAATCTTGTAAATTATTTTTATTGCTGTTGATTGCTCCAGAACTTAAGACTTAATCAGCACAATTTTTACATTCAAGTTTGATCTGTGATTTTCTTTTCACTGTGAAAGGCTCAAAACTTTGAGACTTGCAATTTTTTTGCCTGAAGCAAGAAAGAAATTCCGTGACATCCTATAGAAAGGGGAAAAAAATCCACCCTATCGTAGAAGAGGAGATAAACTAGAGTGACCCTGTCAGACCAGAGAAGTGACCAACTATGCTTGTGTCTCCGCGAGCCTTAGACATGAACGCCAACGCTGAGTTCAGCCCTCTCCACCAGCGACGTCTGAAGCAACAAATGAACAACACCCGTCTCCATGACAACCACCGCCACCACTTGCTAGCCCATCTCGGACAGAATCAGAACACGACAGCGTTCATGCAACAGCAACAGCAGCAACAACAACAACAACAGGATCTCAGCCGAAGGGCGTTTCAGAACAACAGCACCGCAACCAAGTCCAGTTTCTCCCCACGTCTTGGACACAGGGTCAAGTTCCCGCCACATATCACCATCTGCGCGCCGGACAGCGGTGACGTCACAGCTCTGAAGTACGAAGAACTGGACAACGAGGTGTTCCACTCTCCCCCCTCCCCCACCACGTCATCCCCCACTCGGACCCGTGCTGTTCCGTCGGACGAAAAACACGAGGTGCACGCCGGGAGACTTTACCTCATACGCCACTCCGGAAGCGGAAGCAGCGGCGGCGGAGGCTCGCCAGTACCGCCATCTTCTCCCTCCAAGTCGCCGAGCCGGTCCCCCGTGACGTCATTCCCCTTCCGCTCCTCCCCACCTTTCATGACGTCATCACAGTCTTCATCGCCCTCCTCCTCCACCTCCTCTCCCCCTCCCTTCTCGCCTTCCCCCCTATCCTGCTCCCCTCCCACTACAGGCCAAGGTAACAGCCCCCTGGGACCCCGCAAGACGTCTGTGTACGTGCGAGTGTACCGCTGTAACCTGGACCACTTCGCCGTCATATCACGTGACGCCGTCTACACCGCCAAGCCCGTCTACGTCAACATCCGGAGGTGCAGACTCATCCCCGGGGACACCCTGGGCCGGTTCGTTTTGGCGGGAAAGCTGGACTCAGGAGAGCTGATCGAGTTCGAGACACCCGAGCTGTCTTCTCTGGAGCAGTGGCTGGACGTGTTCCAGACGTGCACACCGCCCGGCTCCCCGTCACGTATGGCAGGAGGGGCGGGCTCAGGGGCTAACGCGGCCAGTGGAGGCGGGGCGGGGGGCGGAGCTAACGTAAACACTCCGCCCATTCCACGGAGCCCCGCCCTCCCGACGTTAACGGAGACGGACGAAGAGAACTGAAGCAAGAAAAAAGAAAAGATTGAGAGAAAGATATTATAAAGAACGTGACAAGTTTCGACTTGACCCACGAGAGTCTCCCGTTTGGCGCCCCCCACCAGGGCTAATGTTGTCAGCAGACGCCGCAAAACGCCCCATCCCACAAGGGCTTAGGACGTCATGTGCATGAACTTTTACTGAGTCAGACTTTGCTGGATGAGACGCCACCAGTACTCGACACTGCAGTGTAGCAGTCAACGTCTCCTATCAAGTCCTCCCCTTTCCAGCTTCCGGACAGGATGACTTTTTTTCAGCCCTATCATTGATCAGGCTGTTTTAGCCAGCAATGTTCTGCGTGCATGGACATAGATACAAGCTCAAACAGACGAGTGTTGTTGTTATTGTCCCCCTGTTTATGTACAAGACTTTAAAGTACATCACAAGACTTGTACAGAACATCTCTCCGGACTTCATGAACTAAACGTGTATGTTTATTTTTGTCTGGACCATAATTCCATATTTCCGTACAATTTTCAAAGAACTTGATCGCCGGTTATTTTGATAGTACCGGGAATTGGAACACCATACGTTGTGATACATTCTTAACCTCAATATTTATTGAAAAAAATACCATACCGTTCCAATTTAACAATATTCATATACTGCCACCCCTTACCCAACACAATAGAACAAGCAAAAATCAAATGGTTCAAATGTTTTCTCTTTACCAATCTCCCCCCCACCCAACCTCCTTTTCACCTTTAGAAAATAGTAACTCTTCGTTTTAGATCAAGAGAGGCAAGTCGACTTAGAATTATTTTGTCCAAAGTCTACTTAAGTAAAGAGGTACTTTGGACAAAACAGTTCTGAGGAGACGCAAGGTCAATACGATTTTTTTTTTCATTATCGAAACGAAGCAAGCCTTTAAAAAAGAGGAGAGTACCGCCTTGTTGAGAGGGTAAGGGTTCCCAGAAAGGCGGACAGACTTCACCCTTCCTTCTGTTTTGATTCTTAATGACCTATTGCCGCCACCACTGTTGGGTGATCAGACCTCTACTGGTGTTGTTAAGTGTTACAGAGTTTAGGCTCGAAAACCTTGTGATTGTTGTAACTTCAGACCCTGAGTAGGTTTGACTACGCAACGTTTTGTTTTGTATCTAAACACCCAAGTCTCATGAACGGTGATTTAGATTTGTTGATGGCTTGAATACTTGGAAATACTACTGTCTCAAATTATCAATTCTATATGGTACTTTAAACGGTGAGATTCAATGTATTATGCTTTTGGTTATGTCTTATAGGGTGTCCAGACGATGGAGTTGTACAAACGCCAGCGTTCGACATGCTAGTCATAGTAATAATACTCATCATCAAATTCTCATTCAGAATAAATCACTCTTTTTGCTTGAGTAAAGAGAAGCACTATGACACAATAATGGTTATTTAGTGCAGGAAAACTTTTAAAAAAAAGATAGACAGACATAAGCAACAGAGGGAAAGTAAATGAGTAGGACCTAGCTAGCAGTGGCGCCCTTCATCAACCAGCACTCACTCTGTGATGAACATGATCGCTATCAAAGCAGGTTAGAGAACGTTGACCGAATCCGACAAAATGCACGGTCTGCACATCCTACTCTTTTACTTTCCTCATGTCTCTTAAGAAAAGGCAAATCTCAATGACCATGATGTATTCTCTTTCCGTTGGTGTTGTCAGTGGTTGGTATCCTCATGTCTGTTCTCTCTCCATGTTGCATCGTTTATCACTTTGGAGCAAGAAAAACATCATATTATTTGTATTTAGCTTCAGCTTTCATGACGAGGCAGCGTTCTAAGGTATCAAAGAGTGACTACCCGAAGCATGTTGGAATAAATACATGCTTTAGGAACGCGTATGGCATTGGTATCTCAACAAAAAAAATCCCAACCAAAAATTGCCAGAGAGAAAATATCACTATGGCCTCGCTTGCAGCATATTTGTAATCCATGCTTAGAGCATAATATTCTGTGTGTGGTGAGCTACCCCTCTCAAAAAACACTTATTGTGAGCAATGCTTTTGTTGTAAACTATTATTTCTTTCATATACAATTATAATATACATTCCCTTATCTGGTCTAGTCTGGCCTTCATGTGGGGCGCACACCAGTTTGGAAATACCCACATTTTTGGGGCTGCGAAGATTATGCTTAGACATTACCTGGTCGATTCCAGTTTGTGTATTGGCCTGTCCTAATTCTTAACCTGCATTTGCCTTGGAGACCCGAACAAATGTGTGTCCTGCGTGATATGCCAGACTAGGGATTGATGTAAAAACTTCTCGTTATCGTGATATAAAAAAGAAACTGTGATTGAAATTTATTTTCAGTAATGTTATGGTCTTGACATATCTGTAAGCACCTTGGTGTGCGAACAATTTGGTCTACATCAAAGTACTCTTTCTATGGGGTTGATGTTGACTGGCAGGGAACGCAAACATGACGCCATCTTGAAAGTCAACTACAGAGACTTTAAACGTTACACAGTTCAGAAACTTCCCAAGAACTCTTTGGGCATCTGCTATTTTTATTCCGGTGGAAATGCTCCCATACGTCACTTCAACTTCCCTTTTGATAAAATATTATATAAAAAATGTATAAACAACTTTCAGTCGATTTATGTGACTGATAAGTACTCTTCTGGACTCCTTTCAGTGTGCCTGGGTGTCCGACGAATTGATGATTAGATATAAAATAGGGGTCAAGAATAAAAAGACAGACGGGATGTATCTTTTTTTAAAATTTAAAGTATTTCTTTGGGGTAGCAAATGTAAGAAAATAAGGATACAATAGCCTATATTTTCAAATCTATGAAAACAAGTTGAATGCTCTGAAAAAAGCCAAAACTGCCCGATGCTTTGGTCTCTGTCTTTTTACAGAATTGTTGGTGTTTCTATTTATCTGCCCATTTGTTTGATACAATACTCCCCCACCCCATCCCATTTCCCCAATATTTACTGTTCATTCTGCTTAAGTCTTTCTGTCAATGGTTGACCCTTTTCTTTTTCCCATTGTGTCACTCTTTATAGTCTTAATGTTATTTGATGGAGAGAATCTTGTTCTCTTTGATGACGACAAATGAAATATTTGTGATTTGATGCTTTTATTAAAAAACTGTTTACATTTTACTACGGTGTGTTTCGTTTTTTTGTACACACTTCACTTCTTTCTAGATCTGTGGAAAACAGTATCCATCTTCTTATCCCCCCCCCCTCTCTCTCTCTTTCTCTTTCTCTTTCTCTCTTTTGGTCTTCGCCTCTCTCACTTTTTCATTACAATTTGTAAGTGCTCATGGGTGTTTGTGTGTGTGTGTGTGTGTGTGTGTGTGTGTGTGTGTGTGTGTGTGTGTGTGTGTGTGTGTATGTGTGTGTGTGTGCGTGTGTGCGTGTATACATGTATGTGTGTGTGTGTCCATGTATCTGTGTGCGCGTGCTTGTGCAAACATACACCTAAATACAAAATAACGCTTGACTAGAGAGCAGGTGTCCAAGGGATGCAAGCAGTAATTCAAACAAATAACATATGATTACCTCCCTTTACACCGATTCTCAGATTGAATGCAGCAAGATTTTAACCCCTATACAAACTTAATTAGATCTAAGAGTTATGTGGCAATTGCATCTCAATAGGTCATTTTAAAAAATAATTCTTATTGCATTTGAAACACAATTATACAGTTATGTCAGATAAGTGCTGTAGATTAGGTGTTACAAGAGAGTAACAAACATATAAAGAAGGAGAGATATGGATGATAGTGTTTAATACGAAAGAAGGAGTAAACTGCACTCACCAAAGACCCATACAAATAGGTCATCTAAGTGACGAAGAGGATGCTTTACTAGAGAGTAACATACACAGAAAAGGAGGAGGAGACAGGGTACGGAGTACGGACGTTTGAAGTTTGATTTGAAAGGCCCAAACCACATCTGGGGAACCATAAACATCCACACAAAAATGCAGAGACTAAGTGCCAAAGGACCCACGCACATAGGTACCCGAGATTGCAATATTCAGAAAATGTATGCAGGTGTCATTAAGTTGATTAAGCTTATAATGGTCCAAAGAGACAAGTGACAATGGATGCAAGCATTGCACCGAGTCTCCCCTCGAACACGGCTTGGGGTTATTTCTTGTTTAGTTTTAGTAGAGGGTTTAACGGCGCTCGCAACAGTATAAGGTCATATGAGCGCCAAGGGGTGGGTGTCAACAGAGAAGTCTTTACAGGGAATCAGGCTTACTCTGCTCACCTCTCTAGCTTCAACAGCCCAAAGTCTGTTTCGACTATCAAGGCACCCCGGAAATAACAGGTCACAAGAGTGTAACATACATACAAAACAAAGTAGAGGAAAATGACGATAGTAAGGATTAGGAAAGAAAAAGCAGCAGGTCCCTGTTGCAGATCAGGCACAGTTATGAGCGTGACATGATGAATCATCCCATTACAATTCTACTGTGTATGAACGAGAAATGTCCCCCCTTTGGGAATGGCCTACAGACATTAAAGTCAGTGGCACTGCCCCAGGGGCGGGGGGGGGGGGGGTATTTCTGAACACAACGCAGCAGTCTCTGGTTAATTTACCCATTCGGCACAGGATGTAGAATGTTTTATTCAGTTGTTGCTGTTTTTGTTAATGATGATGCTTTGTTGTTATGATGTTGTTGTTATTGTTGTTGTTGTTGTTGTTGTTGTTGTTGTTGTTGTTGTTGCTATTGTTGTTGTTGTTTTCTTGAACGCAATGACGACTGACAAACAAATACTGAAGGTGGATTACTTGTTCGTTCTTTGTTTAAAACAAAAGTACTAGTGCAATTAGAACTTTTTGTTGTAAAACAACGACTTCTTGAACGAAACACCCGACGACATTGCAACTATTCCTCAATAAGTTGTAGTTGTATCCTAATGACTTTTACGATCACCCGGGTATGGACGAAGAAACACAGATTGGCATGTTGGGTCACCTGAAGACATTTTGTTGCTCCGGTACTTTTCTAAGAAATGGAATATTGTATTATTCTTTCTTTAGATCACTAAGAACATTTCCTAAACAAGGCAAACACATTTTCAAAAAATAGATAATCCGAGGAATTTGCATAATAAAGTTTGAAGTCGAGAATGCTTTGTCAGCCGGCCGTGAATAAACATATTAAAAACAATGTCATTTCTTTAATGTTATATTAAACACCGTCATTTCATATATTCTGTTATATCAAATTTGGAACTAGCGTTTCAAAATGACTTTCTAGTGACTTTCTTGCTGGATTTTGAAGACCACGAGAGAAATATTTTTAACTTTATGTTCCCTTCTGAATGACCTATTTGTGTGGGTCTTTTTTTTAAAGGTAAGTGCTTTTACGCTCCCTCGGACACAGTTTAAAACAATTAGAACGCGGACGTCAAATCACTCGTCGTGACCAACCCAGGCTGAGAAGTATACAACATCCCAGCAGAAAGGGTGAGGTGCTCGATACAAAAATTGGTCGTTTTTAAGGACAAGTGGGTTAACCCAGATTTCGGAGGTTTCCAGAAATCTTGACTTACACCAAAAGTGGGCATTGCACTACCTATAGGAGAAGTTTGGTTTCAATGGTGTGTATATTTGTTTGGTCATAGAGAAAACTCTCCTTGCCTTTTAAAGAAACTGAACAAGGGTCTAAAAGCTTCACCTTCGATTTTCTCAAAACAGCAATTTTTGGGACAGCCCCGTTGTGCTTAAAAGCGACCCATTGTCCACAGGAGAGAATCAAACTTTTTTCTCTTGCGAGCGAAGGCAAACTGCCTAACCGCTACACCGGTACCAAGATGTCTCGAAGCGCGTTGGCCCTAATGATTCGAAGCGTTTTACGTCGACGTCTCAGCAACCAAAAATGTGAATAAGGCAGCAGGTTGCTGTGGCCAGATCTTTAGGGGATACTAATGTGAGGCAGCGTGGTGGAATCAGGCTCTCGTCAAAATTATCAAAGTGAAGAAACTTGCATTTTTCCGCAGGTTTGTGAATGTTATCAAATTTTTGTTTTTAGGCTCAACACCTTTCTTGTCCATTAATGAACTCATTTCTGTGTTGATTTTTCTGAAAAACGTTGATTAAAGGCACAAACGATGTAAATTTTCAGTTACCACGGACTCTTAAGCTAAGGAAATAACTAATCTTTGGCGGCCATTTTCTCACTAATTTTACCTCTAAAAACAGGTGACCCCCACCTCTTTCATTCTCAGATATCTCGACCTGTAATTAAGATAAACGGGTATTTTTTTCATCCAAATACAGACCAGTGAACAAGCTTTAAGATGATACCAATAACTCGATGTGCTCAAAAAATGACGAGAGCCTGATTCCACCACGCTGCCTCACCTATACTCTACGACAAAACTTGCGTCTGGGATGTAGCGCTTAAGTAACCCATACACGCACAAACTTTTGGTCAAACTTTTTGACGTCAAAAGTACTGACAGTTTGACGTTTTCCGTGCACGCTCAATACATTGCGCAATTATCAGTTTGTATCTGGACCTCGCCATGGATGCACCTACAGCTTTGGCCCTTGCTTTAGTCTTCAGGCGAGAAAACACGAAAAAGAAACGAAAGTGGGAACAGAAAGGGCTGTCTCTTCTTTAGATGACACCAGGCTGATATTTTCTATCCCGCGGCAAATAACAAAATGAAGTTTGGCAATAGTAATTTGATGGTTTGCGCCAAAAATATATAATTTTTTGGATATGCTCAACATTTTGACAACAATACTTAGAGGACACCAATATCAGCCATATACGATAAAAAATGGTCAACTAAAGTTAAACGTCAAAAATTTTGACCAAGCTGTTTTGGGTATGTTATGTGCCATTTTCGGCGCTTTGCAGGCACACACGAAAAACATGAGTTCGATCCACGTGTAGTGTGAATCTTTGTCGAGTATCTCGGTCTTTCTGCAGGGACGTTGTATTCCTCTAAGGCCTTGTTTTGTCGATGGGCGCTTAACTGTCCTAATTTGAAAAAAAAAAGAAGAAGAAAAAGAAAAAGCAAAGCAAAAGGGGTACTCGACATATTATTTCACTCACTATCCGTGTCGAACAATAAATTGTGTCCAACTATAACACCACAGACAAAAAGTGTTGAAAATCTACAAGGGAGGAACTTCGTGCTTGGTCGAGGTTTGAACTCCGTGGGCAAAGTGAAATGGCGTGACATATTTTTTCCCCTCAACCATCTGACCAACGGACCGTTCCGTTGTTAAGCTGTTTGGTGCAAACACGGACACAATTAACTAGACCATGCATTGGATGTATTTTATTGTTGATCCGGTTAATATTTTTAATACGCCCTGCAGGGCCAAAACACGTTTTGGGGGAACAAGAAAGTACTCACTCGATCCTATGACAGGACATACTATTCATATACAAAAGTGTCGAGATGTATGATATATACCGGCTTCAATTCGATCTGGGTCTCACTAGAATAATAATCTGAGGGTGTGTATGTGCTTGTGTATGGTTTGGTGCTTGCTTTTGTGGTTTGCTTGTGCTTTTTTTTTTTAGCACTTACGAGTGTTTCTGTCTATGAGTGGCTGTATAGTGTTTTCCCGCAAAGTATTTAACTGTAATTTTTTGTTGATATAATTGCTTAGATAAACGGCTTGAACTGAAATTAAACAATGAAGTTGAAATTGAACTACAACGTGTATTACACCACGGTTAGAATTTACGTAAGCGGACTTGTGGATTTATAACTCTGTGCAATGTCCACTGCATTCACTTAACTGGGTTTTTTTTTATATATGGCTAAAAACCTGTAATCCATTCTAAAAGGTTGTGTTCTTTTATGAAGCCTGCATCAGTAATACGTTTTTTGGTTATCTCTCGAGGTCTAAGAGAAGTGGAAATAGTAGCGCATGAAAACAAGATTTGCACTCGCGCGAGTGTGTATTTGTGTGAGTGTGCATGTGTGTGTGTGTGTGTGTGTGTGTGTGTGTGTGTGTGTGTGTGTGTATTTGTGAGAGTGTGCATGTGTGTGCGTGTGTGTGTGTGTGTGTGTGTGTGTGTGTGTGTGTGTGTGTGCCGGAACCGAAAACTAAAAAGTTATAAATACAATCCAAAAAAGAAAATGATTCAGATTATCAGCTATATTTTCTTAGCTAACTATGGAGCATTGATCAATGCAATTTCAAATGATTCTGTAGGATAAGTGTTAGAGTATATAATATCATATCTGTTTTTAAGGTGCCATAAACCCAAAAAATATTATATATGTCTCTTGAAAACGTTCAGAGTGAACTTGCAAACTGTCAACAGACTTAAGCACTGTAATTAGCAGCTTCATGCCGAAGTAGGGCCAAGACCACACGAATAGTATATAACGAGACAGCATTTTGTCGTTTATGCATTCATCAAGTTCATCCAGATTCTCAGGAGGAACGTGTGTGATTTAGGTGAGTACATTAAAGTTTACAAACTCTTTCTTTTTTGGCATTTTGCTGCTACGAAAACCATAATATATTAAACACAAACAGACGCCTCTTTAAAATGTTGCTGCTGCAGTTCATGTTGTAGGTCCGACGGCGTTCTGATTTGTAAATGTAGACGATTTCAAAATCGGAAACTTGGTCCTCTATCTACATAAAACCTTAACTTGGTTGGCTGGTTGGTGCTCTTTTGGGCTTGACCACTTATTCCCTATCAAATACCCCTTTTCTCTCTCTCTCTCCTCCTTTGCTTCGTATGCTAATCACTAGTACCGCTTAATTTTCTGCGATTATGACCATTATGATCCAATTGTGCAGTAAGTGCGGTAAAACTCTTGCTGAAACTAAACTAGTACGACAATCACACGACTCTTTTGCCTACATGTGTTCTTAATATTTGCGTCAAATGTATTAGCTTCTGCTATTTTTCTCCTTCCTAACTACACTTCTGTTGTACAGATTGCGTTGATAAAGTCCTTAAACACTCAAACGTAAGTCGATTGTGCCGTAAAACTACTCAATCAAACACTCAAACACTACTAATTACTACAGCAAGTGTTGTGTTCATTTGTTGGTAACGGTGATATATCGGTTTTCTCTGACCAAACCGTATAGAAAAGTGTCCCCAAAACTCTGCTCTGCTCAATCAATCCTTACTTCTCCCCCAGAAATGTCTCCCGTCGCCATTATTGCTTGTGTGTGTCTGGCGTTGACGCTGACAAGTATCTCGCCCAGCGAGGCCATCGTCCCCACTCGCGAGTTGGAGAATGTGTTCCTTGGCCGCTGTAAGGATTACGAGATCACCCGATACCTGGATATTCTTCCCAGGTAAGACTCCACATTTTCTTGTTCGTGCTTTTGCGGTTAGGTTCGTCCCTTTTTCTCGCAGAAGTGATCAAAATGTGTCAGTACTGCTAAAAATACACGTCGTAAAAATTACTTGTGAAAATTATGCAAAAGATAAGGTCTCGTACATACGGTAGAAAGATGGTCTATTTCTCGCTTTTATTTGCCCCGGGATAAGTGCTTCAGATCGTTTTCTTCGTAGCTCTCTCATAAAGTGTCTGAACCGAGATAGTGTGTGGGGTGGGGGTGGGGTTGATAAGGAGTCATATTTCTAACGAACAATCGTCGCGCTGGACTACAACACGTGCTTGCCAACTTGGTAGGCTCGTGGATGTTCTGCAATATTGCTGTCCTTCGTATCGGAGGCCCATTCATTAGGCTACGGGCCCCGTAATCGTGAGATTTCGTGTTCGGGTGTTCGAACTATGGCTCAGTCCGATTTTTGTGCTCTTGGGATAGTCACTCTTTACACGATGTCCCCTCTAGTTCGGCCCTTTAGGAGGCGGTCTTTAAAACTCGGAGGTACCGCCTCTTAAATAGCCTCATAGTGTTGACCTATACCATTTCACCAATCGTGTCTGCTCCTAGCGAAATGCAGCCGGTGCGAGGAGTTGATACTGTAAACCGAACGCTTCAGCTACTTAAAAAAAAAAATCCAATGGCGACAACTCCTAACAATGAAAAATCTATTCTGGAGTTCTTTTTTATATTCGCTTGGTTACAATTAGAATTTTATTCCCCTGTTATAAGAATGAAAAGACACAAAGGCCCCTTTTGTCGTTTATTTTTTGTAACGTCCCCAATTTCATCCGTTTCTCCTCCGTTTCTCCCCAGAGTGAGATCGGACTGCTCGGCATTATGGAAGGACTTTTTCAAAGCCTTCTCCTTCAAAAATCCCTGTGATCTCGACCTTGGAAGTTACAAAGATTTTTTCACTAGTGCGCAACAGCAGCTGCCAAAGAACAAAGTGAGTCGTAACAAGTACGCTTTTAGTCTTTTGTACAGGGCGATTGATGAATATTGTCGTTTGTTCCTTTTGTTTCAAATTTTATTTTTATTAACGTCAAAACGGGATATGTTGCCGCTGTAGACCTCAAGGTCTCTGACTTAAATACAGAGCTCCTAGATTGTCCAAGGACTTATGTTAATAGACTCAAAATGATACCTCCCTTTTATCATATGACCGTATTCAGTTGCGAGGGCCGTAAAAAACTCTGACTAAAATATAACGGGATCATGGATTGTTACAATAAAGCTTGTTGGCATGACCAAAATTGAGTCGACAGTGCCGTAACACCTATTCAAGCTCATCTTCAAAATTACACCTCGTCAATACGTTTTAGAATAAAGGAAAATATAAGGGCGTGCCATTACAAGTGATAACAAATGCATCGTTATTCCCTTAAAACAAAACTGCCTTTCTATCACAGGTAATGTTCTGGTCTGGAGTCTATGACGAGGCTCACGATTATGCCAACACCGGCCGGAAGTACATCACTTTGGAAGATACGCTTCCGGGTTACATGTTGAACTCTCTGGTTTGGTGCGGCCAACGCGCTAATCCAGGATTCAACGAAAAGGTGTGCCCGGACTTCAAAACGTGTCCAGTGCAAGCTAGAGAGAGCTTCTGGGGAATGGCGTCAAGTTCTGTAAGTAGTGGTGGTATACATTTTTTTTAAGGCACAGTGCTTTACCTCGCCGTCATTTAGTTTCTGCTTGGCATAAGATTTATCTTTGATTGTAATGCCAAGCATTACTGATCTGTAAGCTCTGCTGGTGGTTGGTCTGTATTGAAGTTAAGTAGGCTGTATCGGTGTGTGACTGTATTGAGGTTTTGAGTATAAGTGGGTGCACTATTTTGAGGTATTTGGGCTTTATTGGCGGGTGGGCTGTATACTATAGTCATTAATGTTGGCTGTATTGGACAGTGTATTGTATTTAAGTAGTGCGGGCTGTATAGAGGTATTTAGCTGCATTTGTGAGTGTGGGCTGTATTGATGTGTTCATTGGGCTGTATTTGTGGGTGTAGTGCATTGAGGTTGTGAGTTGTATTGGTGTGTGGACTGTATTGGAACTAATGATGCTGTATTGGGACGTGAGTAAGCTGTTTGAGTAATTTTCCAACACGTGATACTTCCCTCAGTATGCTCACAGTGCAGAGGGAGAAGTGACCTACATGGTCGACGGTTCGAATCCCAAGGTACCAGCTTACAGGCCAGACAGGTTGGTCAATTTTATCTACTGTCAAGATAATCCCATATCCTCAACTATCTCCCATGACTAAAATTGTCTGTAATTCAGAATAACATGTACTCGAACTCCAATATCTTCTTAGACTGCAAAATAATTGCAAGCTCTCGCCCTAAAGTTATAAAGAAAAATCTAAAAACAATAAAACTTTTAAAGCACTTTGGTAAATCCATTCAAAGCTACAGTAGAAAAGAGTTCAAAACAAGAGAATCCTGACTGCGCAACACAATGATGACAAAAGTATGAATTATCAGTATAAAGTAGATCTGACTTTAGTTGGAACGTGTGACTTTAGGTTACCGTGTATCCATCTGGCTTTAGTTGGAGCGTGTTACGTTAGGTTACCGTGTATCCATCTGGCTTTAGTTGGAGCGTGTTACGTTATGTTACCGGTATCCCTTACCTCAGTTTTGCTCCTTTTTTGCTGCACCTACTGAATTATTTTTGTTTTGGTATCCTTTCCCCATTTTCCTGTCCCCAGTTTTTTTGGCAAGTACGAACTGCCCAATCTGACTAACAAGGTGACAAGGGTAAAGGTCATCGTCCTGCATCGGCTCGGGGAAAAGATCATGTGAGTAGGAGAATCTCTGTCTCTGTCTCTCTCTCTCTCTCTCTCTCTGCTACTGTTTTCGGGAACTTTTTTAAAGATAAGGGATGGATTGTTGGTGGATGAACCTCCAGTAACAAAAGACAGTGTCTTTGGTAAGGGGAGTTTGGCTTTCCAAGATCTCGTATTCACTTATTTAGACACCCCCCACCCAAAAAAAAACACAAAAAAAAAAAACACATCCGTCACGGCACTTGCACTTTCTATTGCTCAAATTCATTTCTATTACACAGATTATTTCAAGATGTGAAAAATGCTTTCTGGTTGTATTAGTTAACATTGTCTTGCCACTTCTAAAACTTTTTCTTGCATCTGATCCCAATGATCTCATAGATTCTCTATGAGTAGTTTATCATGGTGCGTTAAACCCAGCGAATTTACCACTGGTGTAATCTTGCCGGCTCGTGATCCCCTGACACCCGAAAGGAAGGGTGGCCTGATGGTGCTTAAATGACCAAAATTGTGTCGATAGTGCCGTAAAACATCTACCCAATCAATCAAAAGGAAGGGTGGTAGGTGGGCGCTCTTTAGTTTACTCCTTTTCTCAAATTTCTATCATCCTTACCATTTCTCATTTTCTTGGTATGTAAACTAAAACGTCACACCCCCAAATCCTCTCGATCCTCCCCCACAGAGAGAAGTGCGGTGCAGGATCTTTGCTGGACCTTGAGAAGCTTGTCAAAGCCAAGCATTTTGCATTCGATTGCGTGGAAAATCCAAGGTAAGTTCTTGCTGTCGTCGGTATCACTATTCTAGTTCATCTACTTTTCCTTCTTCTGTCTGTTCTCCTCTACTTTTCCTTCTTCTCTCTGTTCTCATCTGCTTTTCCTTCTTCTGTCTGTTCTCATCTACTTTTCCTTCTTCTGTCTGTTCTCATCTACTTTTCCTTCTTCTGTCTGTTCTCATCTACTTTTTCTTCTTCTGTCTGTTCTCATCTACTTTTTCTTCTTCTGTCTGTTCTCATCTACTTTTTCTTCTGTCTGTTCTCTGTTCTCATCTACTTTTTCTTCTGTCTGTTCTCTGTTCTCATCTACTTTTTCTTCTTGTCTGTTCTCTATCTCCATTCCGTCCATTCATACAGGAAGTGATAGGGCTAAAATAAACCTCTACATAGGCAGATGCGCGCACCACTTTAGGAAAGGAATGAGTTGCTGTAAACGGCGAATTGATGTGTTTCCCCCGATCCAATACATGCGGCGGGCTAATTCCTTTACTATAATTTGCTATCTACCTGCGATAGCAAGTATGGTCTATAACACCCACTCCAACAGTTTCCTAGATCTGTCTTGAGCAGATTTATGAAAATCGAATATCTTGTCTTTTTACCGGGACGTTGCATCCCTCTTGACCCAGATTGGCTTTGGCAGACAGGATCAATGTTACCTAAGCAGCCTGCCGCTTAATCAAGTTGTGTCGATGGGAAAAAACCTTGACATTAAAGTTTTATGCAGGGTTCAATTAGCCCGCCTATGATTTAGCCCTAAGAGGAGCTTAAAACCCTACAGGTTGCATTCAAGGTGTGCAATGTTTGGTGAGCAATGTTTGGTGAGCAATGTTTACCTTTCACCTTATTATAGATTATATAGATCATAAAGAGCAGAGAGCTTGCTGCCTAGAGTGAATTTGTGCTATATTAATGCTGCTTATTCTGATCCTAATTACCTTTTTCTGGTGTCCTTGCGTGTTTAATTATAAATTTATCGTTGTGATGGTTCTTTATAAGGCTGAACTTTTTTCTTGTTGTGAAATATTCTATCCGGTGTGAATGAATTATTTTTCAGTAATCATGTGATAAAAGTAAAACGCCCGGAGCTTGTACTTGTATCTTTTATTATACTTATAGTCCTTCCTCAACACTCTACAGGGCTGTTCTCTTCTTGCTGTGCTCCGACAACCCCAATGCCAGAGAGTGTCAACTCGCTAAACGTTTCTACAGGATCGCCTAAATAATCCAGCACCGCTCGTCAACTATTAGAGGCGTTTCGTTAGAGGTTTATAATTTATTTTTTTTGAGAACGTGTCGACGGTGGCAAAATGGGGTCGTTTTTTAGTCATTAGTGTTGAAAATATATTGGGGGTAAAAATGGGGTGGGGCTGGGGCATTGCTGTTGACGATATAAAGTAAAGAGGGAGGGGGCAGCTCTTCACTTCAGTGCGCACAGCAGCTGTTATGAATTGAGGGCTCAACGTTCTCGAGTACATTTCAATATTAACTTCTTGATGTAGTACGCTCTTTACCAATTTCAAATTATTTAAAAGGTGTGCGGGCAAAGGTGTTGGTACTCTTTGATAACGATGTTGTAGAGGGTGGCTTTTCTTTGTTTTATTTTTTGTTGTTTAACCGACTGGTGGTTGGGTTAAAGTATGGATCTAAATGTTTGCCATGGGCTATGTGCAAGGCCTTGCTGCAACAGCAGCTGTTTCATGTCTTTTTGCTACTTTCCATTGTTGCCTGGTATGCTCATGCATACATCCTGAGTACGTCATGTATTTCTATTCTTTTTTTATAAGCTTTACTTTGTTTGCTTCAAGAAATGTGAAATTGAAATGGGTTTTTTTTTTGTGTCGAGTTTTGATATTTTCCTCCATCCTGTTTGTTTTAAGATTGACAATAAAAGTTATGCTGAACAAATGAATCGGCGTTTTCAGTTTGTTTTGTTTTGTGATTTTTATTTTTTTTTTGAGTTGGTTTTATTTCATCCCTCCCCTCATCCTTTTTTTCAATAAATGTCGCAGGTGTAATTGGGGTATAACTAAACCACACAAGGTATGTAGCATATAATTTGTAAGAAGAGACTTATGTCCTAGAGGATAATATCATTATCGTGGGGACGTTATTCCCCTATAGAGAGATGGTTATTGCATGCAGTGTTTTGCCCTTGCAATTGTCGTCTTGGAAAATGCATGTGTACAGTTTAGACTTGTGTTAGCGCATTGTATATGGATTATTGTCTGGTGCTCTGATTTAGTTTGCTTCTTTCCGATCCTTCTTTCTCGTCTTTTTCTTCTCTACGCCTACTCTTCGGCGCTTATATGACTTTTGCGTTGTGCAAGTGCCGTAAAACTTAACTAAAACAAAAATTATTTATATGCATGCCATAGAAACGGACCTTTGACTGACCTTTATAAACGTCAATCGTTAATCACTACAACCTGCAGGCTGTATATCGATTTCCGTTTGGTCGCTTCATATTTCATTTGGTGCTTTCTATTTGAAAATAAGCACGATGTCTTGTGCTTCTTGTGTCCAATCCATGTGCCAACAAAACCAGAAACTGCCCGACGGCTCTCTCGGGAAGTAGGTAGTTGCAATGGAGTCCTGGCTGTTACCTTAGCAATCGGTAAATAAAAAATTATTTCTACACATGTCCGCCAAAAGACTCCAAAAGTTGCATTAAAATTGACACTACCTCCCAACAACGGGTTGTCAATTGGAATGCCGTATGCAGCATTTAATCAGTCTTGTGATGACTTGTCATCCACAGGCTTGGCCACGGCTTCAAAATTTCCAATTGGAGTTTGAATGGGAAAATCAGTCATTCGTAATCAATACCTTCAAGATTATGAAGTCTACACGTAAAGCGCCTGGTTTGAACGCAACCATTAATTTTAAAAAAATATTTTTTCTTACTCCTTGGGTTCATGACCTCGACTCTTTACGGACCGAGAACGAGAATTGAGTCATCGGGGCTACTCGCACGTTGGACACGCACTCCGGAAACGAACAAACCATTTTGCCTTCTGACAAAATCGGGTCGCTACTACTTTGGGCACTCGGCCTTGGGTTGTGGTCTAAGTTGTATCTGAACTTCTTTCATAATACAATGACGTCATTGGCAGTGGTCGAAAAGGTGAAAAAACGAGTGGAAAAAGCACTGTGTCAAAATGGCTCCGGAACCACCCCCCCCCCCCCCCAATTTTTTTTTAAATTAAAAAGATTTAAATTTTAAAAATCTGGGTTTTGTCGAATTTGAACAGATTTATATTAGTTTCATATATCTTTCATCACGTTTGTCATTGTCTGTGTACATTCTCTCATCAAATTATTCCCTTCTATAAAATATGAAAGAATAACATATCTGATTCTTTTTTTTTCCCTTTTATTTCAGTACCAGGTACATACACAAATAGCGACATATCTCCCACGGGAATGCATATTATAGTTTTACTGCCAATGAAATAAACATAAACACAGAAATGAGACTGGAGAACAGCCTGCTGAACACAACGTTTACATAACATTCTTGTGACGGGTCCGTCTCTCAAATACTTGGCCGACACAAATAGAGCTTTACCTGGGGAAGAGAGAATAGACAAACATTATTACCAATTACTTCTCGTCATCCTGATCATCCATATAAGGCGGACCCTCCATAGACGGCACACGGCATGCCGCACATGACTTGTCGGCACGTGCCGTGCCACAGGCTAATACCCCTCCCTCCATAGGCCATAGCACGACATCACAACACAACACATCACAACCATGGATTCGTCTGATGAAGATACTCTGATCATGTTAGCAATTCTAAATAATCGGAAAAAGAAGAGGAAAAAGCGGACCATGTGGTGCAGAGAGCGTTCGTGATGCATTATCAGAAGGTGGGTCTTCAGT
Source organism: Aplysia californica (assembly GCF_000002075.1). Taxonomy (NCBI): domain Eukaryota; kingdom Metazoa; phylum Mollusca; class Gastropoda; order Aplysiida; family Aplysiidae; genus Aplysia; species Aplysia californica. The sequence continues at coordinate 644,109 of NW_004797643.1, read as the reverse complement.
GGGTCTGAGTACTGGCAAAACGACCTTGTTTTCCGAAACGTTACACATTGAAATAAAAAAAGTGACTCACCTGCTGGTAGACATTTACTGTCAATATATTCCCAGATACTCCGGGTTTTGGGGGTCCCAAAGAAGCGGTCGGTCTCTCACAAGTTCGATAATTTCTTTCTTGTAGTCATCCATTTTGGCAGCACACGACACAAAAAAACGAGCAATGCAGCAAAGCAAGGCACGCAATGTTTCGTCGTGGCTGTGTCGTGCCGTCAATGGAGTGTGCAACTCTAAATGGTTGTGTTTAATTTTATTTCGCACGCGTGCCATGTGCTGTGAGCTGCGTGCCGCGTGCCGTGTGCCGTCTATGGAGGGTCCGCCTTACAACCACAGAAGCCACGGAAGCAGCGACACCACAGTCTCGCTATCGTCAGTTGCAATGACGGCGATTTGTCTGAATGATTGACCAGGTCAAGGACACGTCTTTGCAACGTCTGTACCATACGACTGGGTGACGAAGTCGACATAGCCTTGCATCTTCTACTGGACGTTCTTAAATCAAATTTCCCCTTTAGGTTAGTGTTTACACGTTTCCTCAACTTTTCAAATATGTTTGGCTAAAGTTCTATCGGAGGTGGAAGCAAATTAGAACTTTTTAATATGTAGATCTAGGTGCCTTACGCCTCCATTGTCACAATTTAGCCCCTTTTGGAGATGGGCTTTGACCCTGCCTGTCACGGCCAACTTAGACTGAGAGGGCCACAAAGACATATTGAACAAACATACTTCTCACACAGGAATCGAACTCATATCTTCCGCGTGTGATGATAAAGCACCTAACCTCTGGACACCACAAACACCTGTGACCCCCTGCTTTGAAAAAGTCACTGTGCGGCAGGGACATGCTACTAGTACCATACCATAGGCCAGGGGAAATGACCATGATCTGGGAGAAGTGACGACACGACCTGGGTAAGTGACCACAGTGGTCATAGATCTGGGGAAGTGACCACCTTGACGTCATGAGTACTCACATAAGACACTGTTCCGCCAAACGGGTCGCACGGGTTTCCATAACAAATGCCTGAGCCAATGTTGACTGCTCCTTGCTTGCGGATGACCATACCTAGAGAACAGGAAGGGGGTGGGGGTGGTCCTCTTGGCTCTGGTGGTAGTTTAAGTGGTGGTGGT
>NW_004797643.1:641258-642757 GCF_000002075.1 Aplysia californica | reverse complement strand
TGACCCTCATTCAAACCATTGGGATTGAGCAAAACTTTGCGTATCGTGCTTTGTTCTTACAATATTCATTATGATATATACTATATAGCTCTATAAGTTGTACACTGAGACAAAACTGTACTAAATGAGAAAGATGCACCACTATGAAAGTGGAACGAACTCAGTTGCCTGAAAAGGGTGTCCGCCGGTAGTTTGAGCATGTCTGGCCTAAATAAGCTAAACCCCCCTCCCTTATCTTATTTAGGCCATATGTGGCTCAAATAAGCACTCCCTAAAGAAATTGATGTTTAGCTAACAAACAGCTTTAGATCTAGTTCTAGAAATCAAAGCGACCAGTAAAAAGAATGAAAATAAAAGCATAAGGTCTTCCTTCACCAACCCAAAGGTCCTACCGTCCCATTTACTATGTCCTTGACTATCTTCAACCTGCTGTTGCTTAATTGTGCACGACCACATTTTAGCGCCACGAGCCGCCCCTGGTCAAGGGTTTTGCGGAGACATTTCATCTTGCACGCTTTGTGATTTTGTTTTCGTTGGGTTTCTAGTGTCCAGGTCTGGTTGGTATAGCATTGAAACAATAAGTTGTCTCTTTGTTTCCATGGAGATGTTTGGATGATATAGAAGGGGTACAAGCTGGTAGGTGAAGATGTTGGCTTTTTGAGTTCGTGTTTCTATTTACTCTGTCTATAATGGAGCCGTTTTCACAAAAAAGTGCTGCCAAGATATAAACTCGTTCACCTCACCTGCTTAAGTTATAACTTTACTATTGACATGGATGCTCAGGCGACAACACTATTCACTTAAAGCAATTTCGAGCGGTAAGCACTGCATTGTGGCCATACACCGGACCTCGAGCGGCAAGCAATATGTCATCTCGCACTTTATACACTGGCAGATATCTGGGCTACATGACATGTAGATCTAGTCAAATTTTTATTACACCAGTGCGGTTAAAGTGGTAAAATGACACAGTAATTAATTTTTCTGGAAAAGTTCCGCTTGTACCGTATTTAATTTTAATGTCTCATGATGTGTGTATGCATGTCTCTCATGAATACTATAATCAATACATGTAATTTAAAAGTAAAGCTCATAGAAGAGTGATTGCAACACGGATTAGCGCAATAATATAAATGTCATATTATTATTATAAGCGAATAACGTAATATTACGGGATTGAGTGGAATAGAGAGAGAGAGAGAGAGAGAGAGAGACAAAGAGAGAGGTGAGAGAATATATGGGGGAGGGGGAGAGATTGAGTGTGAGAAATGGGGATTGGGACATGAGAGAAGAGATTAACAAAAGTGAGGAGAGACTTTCTACCAAATTATGGAATTCCACTCTTAAGGGAAATAAAGTGTTTCAGTTAATTCAATTTTCTTTGTTAATCATACTGTTGATAAGGAGACATTATATAAAACTGACCCAGAACAAAGTTTTAAAACAATTATGCCCACAAAGCAATATACTGTTGTGTGTTTGGCATGTGTGTGTGTGTG
>NW_004797643.1:638785-641158 GCF_000002075.1 Aplysia californica | reverse complement strand
TTTTTCTTTCTTTTTTTGGGGGGGGAGGGGGTGGGGGTGGGGGTAGACATTCACATTTAACTTCTGATTTTGATCTAACAAAACTCATATATTGGTTACTTTAGATTGCAATGAGCATAGCAACAATGTATTCCAATAGTTCCGTGGCTTTGTTTTAGCTATACACACGTCTAGCAACTTTGACTTATTTCAAATGCAATTTTCTCTGAGGACAGGTTTAGCGTGCGAAACGTGCTTTAAGCCGGCGTGCTTATAGCCGGCACGGACTGTACTATGCCCTTGACTATCTTCAGCATGCGATAGTTTAATTATTATTGTGTAATCCAAGACCAATTATACCAAGACGGGACAACTCTTCTTTACGTCACGTGCAAAGTGCAGCCCCCCCCCACACAAACAGAGGCCTAGGCCTATGACAACAGTCGAAACTAGGTCAACCTCTCGAATCGAAGTTTCAAAGTATGATAAAGTGCATTTCTGGGTTATTTTGTGGCCAAGTATAGATGCTAGCATCAATATTTAAAATAGTAAAGCACCTAATAATACTTACTTCTTGTTGATTTTGATGATCTGTGAAGAATTTCAGTCGAAAATAAACACGAAGCGAGGCTACACATGTCCGTCCTTTTTACAACACTGTTGAATAGCCCATTTGACGCATCGCGCAGCTCAGCTGACAAAATACAGACGACACAGCGACGCTGCTTAAGCACACGATAATGTATACATTCATTTGCACGGTGCGAGCCAGGCGAGCTACAGGTCAGATCTACAGAGCCACTCTGGGACCGGCCTAACTGCTACACCACAGACGCCAGTGGTAATGGCCATATAGTCAAAGGACAGGTCTGAGGCGAAGGTCAGTTAGGCCAAGGAAACGTCTAAGGCGAAGGTCAGTGAGGTCAAAGGACTGGTCTACATTGAAGGTCAGTGAGGTCAAAAGTTTGGTCTAAGGTGAAGGTCAGTGGGAACATAAGGACAACCTGGGGTCTGCCCTCCATGATAAAAGTTGTGAAGATAATAAACAAACTAAAAATATAATGTAATAAATAATAAAGACTGAGTTATTGCCAATGAGAAGTCATTCGACTTCTTGGCTCAACAAACAATTCTTCGACACATCATTTCACAATTCGAAACGAAGCATGGTTGGAACTGGTTGTCTTTTATTACATTTGTTAGCTTTCATGATGATAGGAGCATGAACTGTAAGTAAATAATGTCCCACCCCCCTCCCCCCACCCCCATTCTTTCTCTCTCCAACACACACACACACACACAAATACTCCAACACATCCTCAGTTTTTCCACATCTATGAGTACAGTCCACATGATTAAAATATTTGCCAGGTGTGGGAGGCTTCTCAGACATCTTAAACACACACTTGCACAGTTTTTCCACAAACCACTACATGTACTTTTGACCGTTATTCACACGTACCAATACTGGTATATTAGTAGAATGTCGAAAGGGTTCCTCAGACACCTAAACACGGTTATTCTCATAATGAAACTGGTGTATTTAAATATTGGAAGAGGCTAGCTGTACTTAAGTAGCGCTAGACTGGCAGGCTAGCTATACTTAATAATGATGGCTGAATTGTAAATAAAATTTCAGTTTGCAATACCTAAAGTATTTGTATTTCAGACGATACCAAAAGGCGCCTTACTGACATGCATGTATTTTAAACCTGAATAATTACTAAATCTAATACCTGTGTACTCAACAGGTTTCAGTCAAATATTTATGTTTAATTTGTAAACTGTGGACAGGTTTTCTCAGAGATTGCGCTAACACGTTTATGCACATTATACTGGCAGTGGTATATCAGTAGTCTCTTAGAAGGAGTGCAGTTGAGATCACGCATTTGTACCAGGTGCTTATGATTTCCTACTCTCCCAAACACATAGGCCTAAATTTACATAATCACAAACACACATACACACACATTAAAAACAATGTTTCATTAGCTACCTCTTTCTCTCACAACACATATAAAGCACATGCCATAAACAATGTTTTACAAGGTCTCTCACAGACATGCAAACACGTATTTACATCTAACACATGAACACACATGCTGTAAACTATGGTTCAACAGATCACTCGCTCTCTCTGTCACACACAAAAGCACACATATTAACAAAACCACAAACATACAATGTTTCACTAGTTCTCTCTCTCTCACACATAAAAATACACACATACATATTTATCATTCACAAACACACACACACCATAATCAAAGTATGATTAGCTCTCTCTCTCCCTGACACACATACATACATGCACAAATATCCATATATTTTATAAACATAATCCTAACACACACTTGCTCTCTCTCTCTTTCACACACACACACACACACACAC
>NW_004797643.1:632715-637623 GCF_000002075.1 Aplysia californica | reverse complement strand
CACACACACACACACACACACACACACACAGCCTCAGTCTCTCCACCTGTGAGCACAGTCCATGTTACAACATTTGTAGAAGGTGGTCATGGGCTCATCAGCTGACCTTGTCTGCAGCTGCATGAAGAAAGCTCTCTTGTGCTCGCACTTGGGACATACCACTGAGGAGAAGAAAAAAAAGACAAATTAGGTTCAGTACAAAAGTAAAAGTTTTACGGCACCTGCAACACAAACAGGTCCTATCAGAGTCACCAAAGATCAGAGGTGTCACAAGAGGGTAATGAATACAAAACAGAAGGAGGAGAGATCAGGACAATAGAACATAGATTTAATTGGAAAGAATAAGCAAACTACATCAGAGCACCTGCCAACAACTCACAAAGGAGTAGAAATTAAAATGATATATCATGTATAAGGGGGAAAAAAGGAAGGAACAAACCACATCAGAGCATATGCCAACCATCCGCAAAAAAGAGTTGTGATAACGACAACAGATACAACTGAAACTCTTGAGATAAGTGTTAAGATAAGAGTGACAGACAAAAGGGGAAAAAAAGGAAACAGAAAGACAGAAGAACCAGGTGGAATGGAATCAGACGACAAGACATATGGTACAGACAATGTCATTTGACTATCCACCACAGTGACAGGATCCCTCACAGAGTCAAACTCCCCCCCCCCCCAAAAAAAAAAAAACAACAACCCCAAAACCCAGTAGAAGAGTCCACAAGAGGAGTGACTGGTCCTGGATAAGACAGACCAGGCCCTCACCTTCAGTAGAGTCCACATTCTCCCAGGCTGCCGCTCCCCCTAGAACATCATCCACTTCTTTCAACCTTGGATACACCTTGTGTGTGATCTGCGGAGTGGGGACATACATATTTTAGGTTAAAGTTTTTTTGTTTTTTAAAATTTTTTTTACGGTGCTTGCAACTGCGTAAGAGGTCATATGAGCGAGCGGGACATGTAGGAAATTTTGAATTTTGGCTGACGTTTGTGGCGGCTGAAGCCTACTGTTATAGATTTTAGACCACCCAGGGATCTTTAACATGTGCAACGTGACCTCCGAGATTTTTCGTCCTTGTCCAAGAACGCTAGGTGCACATCTTTCCTACCAGAAGATCAGGGGTGTTTGTTTGTTTTAGTAGAGGTTTTACGGCGCTCGCAACAGCATAAGGTCATATGAGCGCCAAGGGGTGGATGTCAACAGAGAAGTCCTTACAGGGAATCAAGACTTACTCTGCTCACCTCTGTTGCTTCAACAGCACAAAGTCTGCTTCGACTATCAAGGCAATCAGGTGGTTGGGAAACCTGACACATACAGCACCTCACCAGCTTGCCAGTAAAGCGTACTAAAAAGACGACAAAAATCAGGTTAAGATGATCACATATGTATTTCAAAAGTCTGCTTCGTAATTTTCCATTCCCCTATCCCTACTTTAAAGGGAGGGGGGGGGGGGGGGGGTGGCTAATGAAAATACCAACCATTTTGTTGCCACTTTGTAAGCATCAATGGATACATACACTTTAAAAAAGAGGTTTTGTGAAATAAAAAATACATTTTTTTCACCAGCTCACCAGCTCGAAAAAGGGAGCACACATGCGTACAATATACATGTATGCAGTCAACATGTCAGTGTTCAATGTCGTACAGGGGTCTTGTTTGACTTTAAAAGTATTTCAATCTATTATTATTATATATTTTCCTCTCATCATTATATACAAAACTAGCTGGGCCCCCTTTCGATGAAAGAAACTTTAAAAATCGAGTCATTGAGGAACAGTACGGACGGCTAGTGAACGGAAGCCTCACTTGTTTAGAAGACGGACTTTCCCAAGATTAGATCTAAACAAAACTTAGATCTATATGGGTCGCACACACTAAAATAGTGCTTAGTATTGCGCGACAATGCTCGATGGCATTAAGAAATTAGATGTCCACCTACAGAATTTTCATCATAATTTCAAAATTATTTGTAACCCCCCCCTCCCCTAAAAAAAACAACCCCCCCCCCAAAAAAAAACAAAAAAACAAAACAAAACAACAACGAGGATCTGCAGTGATCATGCAGATCTGGGTCTTGTTACTGGCATTTATCCACTTGTCTTTTTCTTTTACCTTTTCTTCCCAGTCATGAGCAAAACGTTCATCTCACAGAAGTGTCATATTTGGTTAACCTCCTCACCCAATCTTACACTTTTCTTACAGAAGCCAAAGACACCCTTTCCCCTCTGAGGTGTAAGTTTATATTTTGAACGGCCCCTATAGGCCTAGATCTAATACTTTGAGGCATGTCGCGTACATGAGAGGCGGAGTAGGGTCGCTTTTCGAGGATCGCCGTAAAAATAGCCTGGGACTCACTGAGAGGCTATCTTTACAGCACGCCGTAAAAATAGCCTGGGAGGCTATCTTTACGGCTCGCCGTAAAAATAGCCACTGCGTTTTTTAATACAAACTGCTGTGCAAAGTATGGGTGACAATGATTCTCCCGTTAAAAGAGATATTTGAGGAAAAGTTGCACCACAAATTTTTGACCGCTCTATAGTTACACGACACCTGCGCGCAAAAGTAGTCCAGTTATTATTAATGTGGACAGGCGTATAATATTATGTGTAATGCGCTTGCAAATAAACTTTAATTCGTCGGTGCTTAGTTCACAACCCGACTTTCTGTCAAGTCTCTACAATAGTTTGCTTTGCTCTTCATCTACCTTTTCCAAGCTGTCCTTTTCCCCCCTTTCTTTTCATGTTATTGTTATTGTCACTGAATGTGAGTTGATCTTGCGTCTTGCGCGCTATCACAACTGTGTGCGTGCTCAAGCGTGTTCTCTCATGCAAAAGTGAGTAAATTTCTGGCGTTTGTGTAAATTTGTTCATCTCTCTCTCTCTCTCATGACCCCTCCCCATCTCTCTCTCTAACACACACACAAACACACACACATACTCACACTTTGTCTCCCCCCCTCTCTCTCTCTCCCGCTCCTTTTTACTTTCTTTCTTTTTTTTCTTTCTCACTACCTTTCTGTCTGTTTCTCTCTCTCTCTCACACACACACACTCTCTCTCTCTCTCTCTCTCTCTCTCTCTCTCTCTCTCTCTCTCTCTCTCCCTCCCTCTCTTTGATTTCTTTTATTGACACACATAACAAACAACGTGGGTGCAGACGTGAGCAAATTTCAAATTTTGGTTCACCGGTATTTTTTTACTTTCCCTCCCGTCTCACACTCAGCTACCAGTTGTCTATTTTCTACTAAATATTGATGCGCTGAACACGAATATCAACTTCATTTCCGTCGCAAATTAATGGTTTTTGAAATATTTGATTGTTTTTAACCGAGATAGACATGCTTTGGACCAATCGGGGGGTTCCAGGGGGGCCTGCCCCACTGGGGTAAAAGAAAATCTGGGGGGTTACAGGGGAGCATGCCCCCCTGTTTTTACACCCATAATTTGATATTTTACAGTTAGATTTGAAATTGTCTTGAAAATAATTGATTTGCGACAGTTTTAGTGGCTTTATGTGTGATCTGCAGCAAACAGTACAGCAGTTTGACCCCTGAAACAGTGCATCTGTGTGCGGGAGTGAAAGTAAAAATTTACCAGTTCACCCACGGCCATTAGATCTAGATACCTCACAATCGTTTTCAGACATTTTAAACATTCTCCTAGTAATAACTCCTTACGTCAGGAGCTTCGTTAAACTGGCCATTTTCCTCCAGTATTTTTGCAAAGTCCAGATGCATGCATATCTGCCTACGGTCCCGTAACACCACGCCTTAGCGCAGGTAGGACATACGGTCCCCTAGCGCCAAACACTATAGGGGCGTACGGTCCCCTAGCGCCAAGCGCTATTCATTGGGGCGTACGGTCCCCTAACATCAGCCTTTAAGTTTAAAAGATGGGACTTGAAATAATTAGTTAAATTAGGTTTACTCGCCCAAGCTGAATCTCGTATTTTTCGCATTCCAGGATGCGTATTTTTTCATGAAAAGTCATATTCGTGTATTTTCGTCAAAAAATCGTTCTAATTTTAAAATACGTAAAATCGTACTGTGGTTGGCATCAGTGTAATAATTGGAGTTGGAGGGGTCAAAATACCCAAATGGGACCCAGATCTAGTACAAAAAAATCTAATCGGACTCGAGTCCGAATACCGAGATCTAGATCTAGATATCTAGAAAAATCTAGATCTAGATCTGATCATCTAGATTTTTAGAGCTGGCCGAAAGTGAAAGTGATAGCGCCAGAGCCAGAGGCAGAGGCCCAGATTGCCCAGAAGCCAGAAGTGCAGAAGATCAGAAGAGAAAAGAGGACAGTAGTGTAAACACTCACCGTTTTTGTAATGTTTTGAACATAAGGACAGGAATTGCATGCAAATCGCATACACTTAGGTCCTTCCTCCACAATCAGGACGTTAGCACAAACAGGACAAAATGTAAGCATCTTTTCCTTCAAGTAGTAAACATGCTCGCTCAGAGTACTCAGACAGAATGACGAAATTTGGAGAAGAAGAAACCGAAAACGGAAACTGAAATTTATCGTGTTTTGTTTCTGTTCGTAAACATAAAAAGAATCTCCCAGAAAAATAGAGACGGGTCAATTTTTTGCTTTAAAGGTTTATTTAGCATATTTTAGAGCTTGTCAAGCAGTATTTTTAAAAAAATAAAAGAACATATCTTTTGAAATGAGTACGTAAATGATATCAGTATTGTCAATATTACATTGAATCGGAACAAAGATGTGCTAGATCTTGAAATGAAGACGATGATACTTTTGAATTGACCAAAAAGAAGAACGACTGGATAAGAAGGTTGAGTTAAAATCAAGGAATTTAGAACTAATGGAGCCTCCTCTCTCTCTTCGCGGCGCCACGAGCAGTACGCCGCGGTGGGGATCAAATATGGCCGCC
>NW_004797643.1:626190-632561 GCF_000002075.1 Aplysia californica | reverse complement strand
CTTATATATATAAGAATAAAAATACTTTTTTAAAAATTGAGTATCTCGGTCTTTCTGCTGGGGTATTGTATCCCTTTCAGCCTGGGTTGGCCTTGGCAGGTAGCGCCGGAGCCAGCCTCTTATGAATGTTAATGATCTAAATTGTGTTACTGGGGGCATAAAAGCACTTTCTTTCAATTTTTTAAAAAGGAAAACAACTTAACTGTGAAAACTTCGGTCCACTGCAGCATCATATCGGTTCTTACACTTAAATACAACACAGATGCAAGGCATTTTTACTAATTGACTTGCCTAATCTCAAGGACCTTGGAATAAAACCTTCTTTCTTATCTAGATTTCAGTGCGCGAGTCGAGCATTCGCTCAGCGCAGTAGCCCACGGTTCCGCTGCGAGAGAGGGCTCCTATCAGGCGTGCGGTGCCGCCCACAGAGCATCCTCCATTACTTTTAATCTCCTTGGTTAAAATCCACATCCGGTATAAACAATGCAATGGCATCATTCTCGTCATTTGCGCACAAGTCGTCGGGCAAGGACATTCTTTTTGCAAACATGTTAACCGACGTTAGGAGATGATGAAGTCTTCACGGCGCATAGCCCAGCTTATGATTGTTATTGTTTTGAAAATTTCACGTGGTTGTATTTAGTCTTCCAAGATGGAGTCAAGGAACACGCAAAAGTCCCATTCGACGTACTTCACGTCGTTACGCAAACATGTGAGATTAGAACACATGGCTGCTGGGGTGAGCGGGGGTGTGGTTTCATCCCTTGTGCTTCATCCTCTGGATCTGATCAAAGTTAGATTTCAAGGTAGGTCCCCACCGGGCCCACCACCCTGTCTGGATTTCAGACCACCGTCTTTATATTTATGAGTCGACTGCCATTTCCCCAAGAAAGTGGCTATTCTCATCCGGGGTGAGAATAGAAAAACGATCTACCTCTCACCCCGGGTGAGACTTACCAGAGACGGCAGCGTAGGCTATTCTCACCCGGTGCGAAACAAGACCTGCTTTTCCTCATTTTGGAATACTGTCTATCGGTGTGGATGATCAAATTGATAAAGAAAGTGGCTATTCTCACCCGCCGGAAGTTCTCGCAAGATCAACTCCTCCCCTCTTCTCTCTCTCTCTGTCTCTTTCTGAATACTGTCTATCGGTGTTGACGATCAAATTGACCAAAACAAAGTTAAAAAATGATGTTAAAACACAAAAGTAATTTAATTTGGTTGTCTACAAAGATGCTACGGCTATTTATCTTTTCGAATCGAGCCGAACTACGCGGGTCGCCATTTTGTTTTGGCTGGAAATTCTCGCGCTACTCCTCTCTCTCTTTCTCTCTCTCTCTCCACTGCCCACAGACAAAATTGTACGCTTTTAGTAGGCTACAGTTGTAATGGAACGTTTGTTCACGGCACAGAATTCTACAATTTTTCTGTTATCACAGTGTAGAATCGAAGTGGCTAGCCGTACTTTTAAGTAAGTACGGCTAGACTGAGAGTCTAGCCGTACTTAAGTACGGCTAGACTGCAAGTCTAGCCGTACTTAGATTTAGGTTTGGCCCTATCGACTCAAGCCTGTTAAGTACACAGGTCTCATTAGATCTAGATCTAGTAATTATTCAGGTTCAAATACATGCAAGTCAGTAAGGCACCTTTTTGTTTTGTCTGAAATACAAATACTTTAGGCATTGCAAACTAAAAATTTCATTTACAATTTAGCCATCAATATTAAGTACGGCTAGCCTGACAGTCTAGCCGTCCTTAAGTACGGCTAGCCTGGCTGTCTACCCGTACTTAAGTACAGCTAGACTGCCAGTCTAGCCGTACTTATCTTCTCTTAGGACCTATTAACATTAGAAAACAGGAGGTTTAAAATACATGCACTGTCATTTAGGCACCTGGTTTCGTCTCAAATACAAATACTTTAGGTACTGCACACTAAAAAAGTATATTTACAATTCAGTAGGCCTATTTTTTGTTAAATGGTCAGTCTAGCCATCATATTAAGAATAAGTACGGCTAGACTGCGAGTCTAGCCGTACTTAAGTACGGCTAGACTGCCAGTCTAGCCGTCATTAAGTACGGCTAGCCTCTTCCGTGTAGAATTCTGTGGTTTAGGGTGAATGCAAAATTTGGTGAACGCGCACCGGGTGAGAATAGCCACAAGACTCGCCTGCACTATTCTCACTCCGGGTGAGAATAGAGGTGGCCATTTGCCATTGATAAAAGCCAAGAAAAAATTACGTTATAGCACAAAGGCATAGTCACTTCGCTAATCTAGTTTTTATCTTATATATGATGAATTTGAGGCCGGCCTGAAAAGTTAGAGCGCTTCTAATAAATGTTTATTTGTCAAGAGGTCATCAGAAGCAATTAAAGATGGCTCGTTGGCTAGCAATGCCAATCGGGCTTTCCCGCGAAGCGAAAATTTGGTCCCCGTTTACGGGCGATTTTGCGGACCCGGCCGAAGCGTAGGTGACTAACTTTGTCAACCTCGGTCTGCTCTATTTCCGAACCAATCCAAATGAAACTCAGTGCAGCAACCAATCAGAAAATAGGGCAAACTAATGATATGTGGACGTTGAAGTTCATACACATAAATTAACCTATACTACATTTGGGGTCGGGAACACTTTCGTATCGTGTACACTGAAAACTATAAGTATAAGGAGTTTGAATTTCAACGCCGAGATGGTAATAGATCTATCTATCCTCTATAGTGTGCTCAAATTTGAACGTTCTGTGTCAAGTAGTTGTTTAAGTTTAGACCCGATCATAAATGCACGACTACCCCCCTATCCAAAGCGGCTTTGCACAGAGACCGGCCATTTTCCCCTGCGAAGTGATTATTCGGACTCGAGTCCGAATATATGAAAAACTGTTATTCGGACTCTGATTCTTGTCCAGCATGACATCACTTCCGACTTCCTGTGACTCGTGAATCCGGCTTCCTGTCCTGCCTCACTCGTGACTCGCCTCAGGCTGGGTAGAGACCGGGATCACTTCGGGTAAAAAGGAGTTTTGTGCAGGAGCCGAGTTTTAATCTTATGATGAATTTGAGGCCGGCCTGAAAAGTTATAGCGCTTCTAATAAATGTTTATTTATCAAGAGGTCATCAGAAGCAATTAAAGATGGCTCGTTAGCATGTGTCGGGGTCGGATGGGCGGCCTGCACACGTGTGGCTGTGTGCGTGTCGTGGAGGGTGGTGGGGGGCACTATTGGTCCGGGCTTTGAACGTCGCATAAGTGTCGGTCTTTTTCCCCCTGGCAACTTATCATTATTACAATAATAAGCTAGTCTTGACGTAGATCTACGTAATGAATACGTAATGAATTGTGCGCTGGTCTCTATGGAATCAAAAGTTGCCGTATGCTCAGCTCTACACAGCAACACAACTTTTTCTTGGTAAACAATCGTTATGACACAGGCTTGTGTATTTGAACGAATCGGTCTTTTAAAAAAAATTTTTACACAGCTCATAATATGCCAGGTGGTCTGCTAATCTTCAATTTTACCTTTTTCTACAACAATGAAAGTGGGAAACGTGGGGGGGGGGGGGGAGGCGTATCAATGAGGCGGCGGGCATTGGATCGGAAGATAAGGTGTGGGGAAAACTAAAAAATGGCGGAAAATTGGAAGCACTGAACGTTAGATCTATAGAACGAAGACACTTCCTTTTTTTCCGGACCCGAGTCCGAATAACGACGGCCTTTCCCCTCACTCTCGTGGCAAATGTATGTGACCTACAAATCCCCGCATGACTATTCCGGGCCCGTTCATTGGTCACTTGAAATAGGGCAATGACGGGCACGCGCATCCGGTTGTTTTTCTCTCTATTCCCCTGTAACATCGCAATGGGGGTATTTCGAGGCGAGGTATCTCGTCTCGTGGTGTTCGCGTCTTAACGGGGAAAAAGAATTTTTTATTGTACGGCATGCTAGATGGAATTAACTTATCTTTTACGGTTGGCATGGTCTAAAGTCATCATAAAAAGCTTTGCAATTATTTAGTCACGCTGCCGGCATATATTCTTAAAGATCCCATGTTGTGATACGATGCTATAAATAAAATGGACTCATCCCGACACCCCTTTTTCGCAAAATCGTAATATGTACACCACAATTTTAATTATAACAAAATAGCTACGAAATTGGTAGTAAATCTGACTGCAGAAATGATTTCTACACTCAAAAACACATCGGGTAGCCAAGTTTCTCTCGAACACTCCGATTAGTTACCGAGATATCGTCGATTTTCTTACAGAATCTGCTACTGCATGGTCCACTTTTTTTGGAGTATTTTCCTATATATGTGGGTCATCTATATTTTGCCGACCTTTACAACCCCATAACTTTTTTATTTATGAACCGATTCTCAAAATTCAAGAAGCATAATTCTTAGAGTTGAAAAATCTTTCTTAGGTACCCCCCCAAAAAGGGCAAAAGTGAAAATTTAAATTTTCATTGGCATTGCTACGTTAGTGTTAGCGTGTGTCGGGGTCGGATGGGCGGCCTGCACACGTATGGCTGTGTGTGCGTGTCGGGGAAGGGGGGGGGGGCGCTATCGGTCCGGGCGTTGAACGTCGCATACGCGTCAGTCCCCACCCCCCGGCAACTGATCATTATTACAATAATAAGCTAGTCTTGACGTAGATCTACGCAATAAATTGTGCGCTGGTCTATGGAATCAAAAGTTGCCGTATGCTTGGCTCTACACAGCAAAACAACTTTTTCTTGGTAAACAATCGAGATGACACAGGCTTTTGTGTGTATTTGAACGAATCAGTCTTTTTTTTTCGCGGCTATTTTTACGGCGATCCTCGAAAAGCGACCCTACTCCGCCTCTCATGTACGCGACATGCCTCAATGTATTAGATTTATGCCTATAGGGGCCGTTCAAAATATAAACTTACACCTCAGAGGGGAAAGGGTGTCTTTGGCTTTTCTGTAAGAAAAGTGTAAGATTGGGTGGGGAGGTGAGGTGAACATTTTGCTCATGACTGGGAAGAAAAGGTGTAAAAGAAAAAGTGGATAAATGATAAATGCCAGTAACAAGACCCAGATCTGCATGATCACTGCAGATCCCCGTTGTTGTTTTTTTGTTTTGTTTTGTTTTTTTGAGAGGGGGGGGGTTACAAATAATTTTGAAATTATGATGAAAGGTGGACATCTAATTTCTTAATGTTTCTTTGTAACTTTGCAACTGTTTTGTTGATCTTTTAGTGTCTTGATGTCTTTTATTTGTAAGGCACGTACCTATTGCATTGACAAGAGTCTCAATGAATGTCTTCCACATATATGCGTTCTTTCTAGTTCATATGGTTTGATTAAATTGTATTTCAACTTAACTGAAAGGCCGTCGTTATTCGGACTCGAGTCTGAATATGAAAAAATGTTATTCGGACTCGGGTCCGGAAAAAAGGAAGTGTCTTCGTTCTATAGATCTAACGTTCAGTGCTTCCAATTTTCCGCCATTTTTTAGTTTCCCCCACACCTTATCTTATCTGCCGATCCAATGCCCACCGCCTCATTGAAGATTAGCAGACCACCTGGCACCTGCATATTATGAGCTGTGTGTAAAAAAAAAAAAAAAAGACCGATTCGTTCAAATACACAAGCCTGTGTCATATCGGTTGTTTACCAAGAAAAAGTTGTGTTGCTGTGTAGAGCTGAGCATACGGCAACTTTTGATTCCATAGACCATAGATTCATTACGTAGATCAACGTCAAGACTAGCTTATTAAGTAATAATGATCAGTTGCCGGGGGGAAAAAGACTGACGCGTATGCGACGTTCAAAGCCCGGACCGATAGTGCCCCCCCCCACCACCCTCCCCGACACACACACAGCCACACGTGTGCAGGCCACCCATCCGACCCCGACACACGCTAACGAGCCATCTTTAATTGCTTCTGATGACCTCTTGACAAATAAACATTTATTAGAAGCACTATAACTTTTCAGGCCGGCCTCAAATTCATCAGAAGATAAAAACTCGACTCCTGCACAAAACGCCTTTTTGCCCGAAGCGATCCCGGTCTCTACCCAGCCTGAGGCGAGTCACGAGTGAGGCAGGACAGGAAGCCGGATTCACGAGTCACAGGAAGTCGGAAGTGATGTTATGCTGGACAAGAATCAGAGTCTGAATAACATTTTTTCATATTCGGACTCGAGTCCGAATAATCACAGTGTAACTGAAATGTTCTTTTTACGGCGGTCACAAACTGACAGAACACGTTTTTCAGTCTTATAAATTCCGTCTTGGCTTAGGCCTTGTAGGCTACTACCTTATTTGTTATTTTATACTACATTTTACTAAATGACTAAACTAATGTAACATACTTTGAGCAGGTTAAAACCGAGAGTAAGGCACTATAA